>NW_024065302.1:0-12101 GCF_009727055.1 Benincasa hispida | reverse complement strand
ATATCACATACATAATCAAAATAACGACATCTCCTTCCTCAGATAACTCCAACCACACCTTAAACCTAAATACTAAACATGAACCTATACGCCAATCTACACATAGTTAGTGTGGTTATCTCTGCAATCCACCTCTCTGTACATCGTAATGCCTCATGTCTCAAACGGTACCATAAGTGATAACCAACACATAACTAGAAAGTATCTCGTTTAAGGACTATCAAAAAGGGTAGAAAGTCCAACCAGGTTGAGACACCTCCACCCGTTGACCAGGTAGGATAAGCACACCAAACTAGAAGAATCTCCGTACCCACTCTGAACTACACGTCGCTCCTACGAGAACTAGATAAGGTATGAGCAAAATATAGTACTCCAGCCTCCTCAAATAAAAAAGAACTCAATCCTTAAGACACACATGAAGAAAAAGGTGTCACCCTCAACAGTAATAAAACTCTCACTTTCACAAAGACGCTCGTAATTATAACGATGATAGTCAAACTATCTTGAGGTTTAAATTAATGATTGGATCCTAATTAACGCGTTACAAAACCCGCTGTCCATTCAGAGCCTTATCCATTTGCAAGTATTTCTGTCGCACTCCCAGACTGCCTACTCAGATAGATTCACCTTTCTCTTAGACTGATATTGATATCATAAAAGTCTTAGTATAACTGACATAGCGTGATGAGCTCCGGACGAAAATCCTAGTCTCTTCTCTAAACCACTGAGTGATACCTTAGATTAGCCCGACCTAAAGCTCCAGTCAAAATTGTAAGGTCCACTCAGACCACCTTCTACCGCCTAATAAGAGTATGAAGTATATTCACAGCGTTTCTTACATCACCCATAGAATTGCTCGCTATTTATTCTTACGTAACACGGGCCATTAGTAGTTCATTATACTTCCGATTTGATTGCTTAGAGATTGTTTTTTCGAGCTTACCGTATATTAATGCATCACCAATTCCCCCAAAAAAGGTACGTAACAGTATCCATTCCAACTTAGTTTTAAAAAATGTTTTCCTTCCTCAGGTAAAGTTTGGGTAAATCTTCCCACTCCTCCTACAACCACATTCCACCTAAACTGAATGTATGCTGCACCCCTGCCACATCCAAGAAAAAATTAAGGTAGTAAAAAAGAGAAGTAATTCACAAGAGAGATGCACTCAGGATCTTTGAGTAGAGTACTGATAGAATACGTATCACACGCGTCTATTATTGTCAATATTAGGAACGTATGATGCTATTATGTGCGTCGCCCATATGGGAGTCCAATCGTATAGTGTATATATCACAAAGTCCAATATATCCACTATAAACTCTTGGTCTATATCATTTATAATGAAACTAATACTCATTTACTGAGTAGGAACCTGAATCACTTGGTTCCATCGTTCTCGTCTTATGCATAATCGTATTATCCACACAGTTAAGAGGATCGGATAACACACTCTGTAGAAGTGTATGCTAATCACCATTTGTCAACCTCTCACAAAGCCGCATAGTCCCACACTAGTCCAATACATTCTCTACCCTAGCACATGTAATAACTGCTCACCTCTATATCCATTGCACTATCCCACAGGTATCCGACTATTAGACTTAAACTATTTCAAACATTAAGGCTATAGATCCGCCTACTTTAGTACACCTCATACATGATATCTCATTAAAACTTATTTCACACATTACCTAATTAAAATAATCTACTAGAAGCCTTTCTGTCGTATATTGGTATAGTAAAGATATCAAGTATTTTTAGAGAGTTGACAAGATATACTCATCTGTAATTCCCAGAGTGTGCAAATGTGAGATACAAAATGTGTACTACAATTACAAATACAACTCAACTCAGAAATTATCGCACTATCCTTAAGATATTTATATCCCTAACAGTTATCTGTATTACTTTTCTCTATATCTGGTTCTCGGTTTGGTAAATAAATTACTGACTGAATATGCATTCTTGTATAGCCTCTAGGCACTTTGTCTATATAAATAATACGCAAGCGTATGCTCCCATCTAAATTTTGAACGTTGTTGCATAATTCTAATTATCATGTGAATTGATTTTGAAGCAAGATTCCTATGTATTCTTTTCATTTAAACACGCGAGACCTCCAATTATGTGACATATAATTCTCTGTCGTACTTAATTACTGCGAATAGCGAAAATATCCTTAAATGTAATATCTTGTTTTCTCACAAAACATGTAGTATAACAAAAATTATAATTATACTCGAGAGTGCGAAGTATTCTATTGCGTATTTTGCATTAATATACAACTCTTCAGCCCTAGTATGCTACTTTTCACTTTGTATTTAATTAGCATTAAATCAGACTTGATCTACGCTATAATATCGAGCGGCTTCTTTACTCTTTCCTCTTCCCTGTAGACCAATTAAATCCCATTCTCACTACTCCCCTTTAAACTAAACTGAATCTATTAACTAATATTAACAATACACACACATAAGATCCTAAAAAATGTCATGTCTCTATCCACAGTCATTTGATCCCTATAGATGAGACTCTAGATGTATGTCTCTCACTACTACAGCATCAATTGTCGTTCGCGGCTTTCAAGTCATAACCCTAAGGAAATATCACACATATTCTTACACTCTGTCACTTACCTCGGAATAGTGAGGGACTAAGTGAATGCACTAGATCTAATTTGAGAGAGTTAGTACCTTAAGAAGTCACTACTCCGACAATATCAAAAAATCATCTCTCATATGGTCTAAGTTGTGTGAAATTCTGTATACCAATTCATAGTCTTATTAATATCTGTTGACGCATTGAACCAAATATTAGTCATAGTGAGTACGCGACCTCTAAGAATGAGAAGAAAAGTCACTAGCGAAATCACCTCCTCCATCTGTACTTATAAATCAAATTAGATATACCTTACCTTATGTCCATCCCTCTAGTGAAGTCATAATATCTTCGAACCGATCTATAACAGCGTTTTATATATTTATTATTTCAAATTATCACACCACTTATATTCCTCCTTCTGCGCAGCTGAGCAAAACTCGCCCACTAATATCACGAGCACTCGTCAAATTAGATTATAAAGAAACTAACCACACCACTCACATATATTCTCTCTCCAACCCCTAACGATAATGTAAGTACATCGAGACAGAAACATTTATCCATTCTGTGACAAGTCACAACACTTGTGACCATTCTACAAAGTGTGTTCCACATTAACGCATTTATGCCTATCTAAACAACAGGAGTAAATAGTTAGTCGGTAATAATTCCTCCCTATTAACAATCTATACTTACCCACTCATATACATACTAATTTTGTGTTAGAATCTACTTAACACAAGCACATGATCCACTTTATGCTCACTGACGATTAAAAACAGTGCTGAGTCATTCATGACAATAAAGCAGACACTTGTGATGTGTTACAACGAATTTTGTTGAATAAAATTACAATAATATATAAAAACAAAGCAACTAGAGCAATATAAATATTATGAATCCTATTAAAGTAAATAATTATAAAATCAAATAAAATTTTAACATACCAACATCAAATGCGTATATCCCGTGATAATATCACTATCTGACCTTAATTACAAATTATAGGAACACGAGCACCTTTAAGGCATACAACCCCAAGATCTCCATGATAGAGAAATTATTAATAGTGATTTAGGATATCAATTAAATACAAATATATTAAATGAATCAGAATAAATTGATTCCATTTATAAGAGAATTCAGTCGGCTCAATATTTCTAAATTAATAAGAGATTCAAGTTCACTTATATATTAAAATCTGTAACCTGTGACATAAATAAATTCTACAATACCTGGAACAATCTAAATCCTAACCAATGAAAGATCTAAACTTACCTGATTATAGTATATTATTAAGTGAACATAATATATCTACAGATGAATTAACACTAATTTTGAATTGACTTCTCCTCTCTTATAAGAAAAAATTTTTAAATACATTTTACCATGATATTATGCACTTGAATCGGTATATATAAAATCATGGAGCACACATAAACAGATCGTGATATGATTGCAATTGTTCTGCATAAGGAATTGTATACTGAGAGAGATACATGATAAGTCCACCACAAAATCACCACATAACATCTCACAACAAGGTATCACACAGCGCAAATATATCCCGTCACACATAGATCGAGGTGTAATTCTAATGTCAAAGAATCTCTTTTTCCGATCGAGTTACATCTCCATATTATTATAATTTTCAATCAAGTTTAAATCGCTTCGATCACACAAACTCCACTAGCTGCAATCGCGCAATGGGAACGACTGGTTATGAAGAGTTACTATACTCTACTATAGTGGAACTGTCCCTATTTGATTTATATATAATGGGTATTCAGCTATTCTAGACCCCACTAATAAGTTTAGCCGATTAATAAATCTCGAATCGTGAGCCCATGCATCTATAAGGTCGCTAAAAAGCGATTTCCATCTCCCCCTGACTACAACGTCAAATTGCATAGAGCGTGCGTGTAAGAGTAACCCCTGAAATCTTATAAATTAAACGTGCTTCAATATATCAGAGCGAACAAGAGAATATAGTATATTGCTATAAATATAAATTTAAATACTAAACCTCGCTTTAACCTGAAAAGAGATATATATGTAGCAAAAGTTAATTTTTAACTAATTTTTGAACATCTATTATAAAAACCTTAATTTAAAATATGTGTATATCTTATATTATATCGAAAATTAATTTAATCGAAAATCAATTTTTCAACCACATAATTGGTTCTAATGAATATATTTCTAGTCTTCTTATAGTTTTTTACTATTTTATATAGAGATAAAAACAGAAAATTGCGAATTTTCCGCATTATTGCACCAAAAAAGGAGAATGAATTTTTTCGCATTACCTTCATCTTCAAGCTCACAAGACCAAAAGGCCATTAATTTCTCTTCATTAATTCTCCCACTAGCTCAAGCCCATAACACTCAACTTCTTTGCATGTTCATCGATAATATAAGGCAGTTTGGAGTCATTTAAGAAAAAAAAATCGCAGAATTTGAGAGAAAGTCTCCTGTTAGAAGAAACTGTTCTTCTTGTCGCAGCTTGTTGTGAGTTCCTTCATTGTTCTCACGCATTCAAGTTGTTCTTTGATCCCCACAACTCTTCACAAGCTCCAAGAGATAGTAAGGGAAGGCTTTGAGTGGTCACTGGTGATTTCTCGGTGAAGACTGTTTTGTAAATCGGTATGATGTATGAGATACATCTAGTGGAGGATTGATGTAAATGAGATTTACATTAAGTACCATGGAATAGAAAAAAGACTATGGTTTATATGTTTCATGAGATGAAATATTAAAACTATAGGTTATAAATATAGTATGATAAGTTAGTTATCATTTATATTTATAATGATATTGATTATTAGATAATTAATACTTTTTCTTTTAAATAACCAAATGTAGTGGGTGGTTATTGATCATGGTAACCGTGAGGTTTTAAAAGAAAATCGATTTTCTATTTTGAAAAATGAGGTTTTTACAAAAGTTTGAAAAAGAATTTGAGTTTTCTCTCTGGCGAAAAGAAACTCATGGAAGTCGTCAAGTAAATACAGATTTACTAAATGACGGCTAGGCTAAGTAAATGATCGTGCAGGTGCTAGCTAAACAATCGTGCAGTGTTTACTAAACGATTGCGTAGCTTTGCTAAACGATCGCTGACCCAAGGTAAACGATTGTGTAGAATCGACCGAGCTAAACGATCTCATAGTTTTTGCTAGATGATCGCACAACTTTATCTAAACAATTGGGCATCGATCTATACGATAGGTCTCCGACTTTTCCCACTTGCCCAATTGTGTACACAATCTGTCTTTTCGCCCTTCGTCTGCCTCACACCAAGTCCGAACAGAGCCTACCCTCTGGATTCTCACATCGAGAATACCAAGGTCGCCTTGTTAGTGGTGTCAGACTCAACTCGACACCGTCGAGGTATTTCGGAGGTCGTTCATGGTACTGTAGAGTCCGTTCGCTGTTACAGAGGAGTTCTGACCAGGAGATCGTTGAGGACGAGTGCGAAGTGTTCATGCGATGTTGCAGTCGTATATGTTAGCTTTAGGGCTTCAATCAAACCAAGTATTTTGATGATAACAAACTCATATTTTTTGTACTAACATTTTCAGTATTTCAGAGTCACTATCTTGTAGAGCTCGAAAAGACAATTCCAACGCAATTTGAATCGCTCAAATCGGAGTTCAAATGAGAAAGTTATAAGCAAAAGAAGATTGGAGAGGAAATCCAACGTGACAGTGACACGTGGCACCTTGCTGACATGGCATTCGACGTGGCGACTAACGTGGCACAAAACAGTCAATATTGATGATGTGACACTCCAACCAGTCACTTTTTGTTGATGTGGCAATGATGTGGACATGATGTTATGGGCAGTGACGTGAGCGACCGTGGACGAATGAGATAATGACAGTGGCGGTCACCCAGCTTCACGCGCGATATGCACGCGGCGCGCGCACATTGCCTGTGGTTTTCTTCACAGAATGCAGCGCGTGACACTCAGTCTTCTCCTTGTTGCGTGTTGTGCTCATATCATCCGACTATTTTTTTATTTTCATTTTTATTTTCTTATTTTTCCTTAATTTCTGGATCCAATTTTTTCCAAATTTTCTCAAATTTCTCACCAAATTTTAGCATTTTTCAAATTGATTTCCTTCCTAAATTTTCATCCTTCAAATCCTTTTTATTCTCCAAATCTCAATTAATTCCAATCTTTCAAAATTCCTTTTCAAATCCTTTCATTTTTCTATTTTTATTCAATCTTCACCCTTCATTTGCAATCATATCCAATGGCCAAAATTTATCCCCCTCACCTATAAATTCGCCTTGATTTTACTCTTAATTGATACACCAAAGTATCAAATCTTAAGCTTCTCAATTCTCTCTACTCCTCAAATCTTGTCCTTCTTCCTCCTATTGTTCTAGAGTTATTTTTTGTTAGTTTTTTTTTTTTTTTTTTTTTTTTTTTTTTGTGCTCAAACTTGTGTATTTAGCCCTTCAAGAAAGTAATATTTGTGAGGTTTTCTTTTTAATTTTTGGGAATTGTATTAGAGTATGGGTATACCTTGGGTTGTTTGAGAAAAAGAAATTGGTTTTGATCCTAGACCAATAAAAAGGATCTTGGGTTTCTCTTTACCTAAGAAAAAGAGGGTCGATTGTACCATTTTTATCACTTCTTATAATTAACAAAGATTCTGTTGTGACTGTCAGTTTGGTCCTCACCTTATTCAACGAGTATCACTTTAGTGAAACCCAGAAGCGCAGTTTCTTGAAGAGTGGAGTAGGCAATTTGCCGAACCACTATAATTCTCAGTGTTTTCTCTTCCTCTCTCTTTTTTATTTCTAGTTTTCAATTTTTTGCTTCTTGTCTTAGTTATTTTTTAATCTTTCCTAATTGCATGATTTAATTTTTAGTGTGTTATTTAAATTTCTCCTTGATTAAATTGTCTTTAAATTTGAAGTTATCATAGCTTACATAATTTAAGTTTTGTCTTGCATAAATTTTCTTTAATCAAATTAATGGGTTAACTTTATTGAGCATTGTTTGAAGATAAAATTATTTTTTAAAAATTGATAGTCAACTTTATTCACCCCCCTCTAGTGTTTCCTTTAGATCCTACAGTATAGTTTGAGCGCTCGTGGTTGTTGTGATCGATCAGAGTGCGCATCGGAGCGTGGAGACATTTCTGCCTTTGTTAGTACAGTTTTTCCTTCTGTACTTTTGATGTATATGCTGTAATTTCTTTGTAGATTTATATAACCGTTTGTATTGAAGTCGACTGTAAATGTATTGTTGATTCATGATTGTAATTTGGAATAGTCTTGCTTCCGCTGCTCATGGAAATCTCGAGTGTCGATTTCCTTTACGAACCACAGGTTTATTAGGTCCCCTAGGTAGCTTGGATAAAGTCGAAAACCAGTGTTTGGGTTAATTTGAAATGTTCAAATTGACAAGAGGAAGTTCGATTATATATGATATAATTGGACTGGTTAATTATATATGATATAATTGGCTAAATGTATGAGGTACATTATTTTGGAGGAAATAAGATATAAACATGATTTATATCAAGTAGAGAAGAAAATACTATATTATATATGTGATATCAAACTATAGATTAAAAATATAATATGATTATATTTATTAATATTTTAGTTGGTTAATTATATGATAATTAACCCAAAAATCACGTTTGGACGTGGGTAAGTGGGGCAACGTCGGTTATTGTAACCGATGAATTAAAATGAAAATGGTTTTCATTTTGAATCGTCATCCAAAAAGAAAGAGTGAGTGCGCGTTGGTAGAATCCTAAGAGATCGCTTAAGCATTTCAAGAGCCTATACGATAGCCGCTTAAACGATCGTCCACCTACACCTAAACGATCACACACTATTTCCTACACGATCGCATAGCTTCTCTAAATGATTGTATAGTGTGCCGATTTTGTTAAACGATCGTATACCATTTCCTAAACGATCATTCAGTAAAACCTACACGATCGTGTAGCTTCTCCTAAACGATAAGCATTTTTCTATGCGATAGCGTCTTTTTCCTTGCCACTTGTTTATCGCCTACACGATCCGTGTTTCCTCTTTCCTCTACCAAATTCACTAAAGACCATGCTTTGGGTTTTCACTTCGAGAATACTCGGGGCTCTTTTCTGGTGGTGTCGTCTCCACGACGTTCGTGTTCGTGCGGTTGTTCGTGCTGCTATAGACGATGCTGTGTTGGGTGTTGGTAGATCGTGTAGAGGGTTTCGCTGCATTGAGTTCCGAAGTTTGAAGATTGTTTTCAACTAGTATGACACTCTCTTCCTTGGTATATCTTGTTTATAGCATGTCGTTAATTAAGATTTGTTTGCATAACTATGCGTTTGAATGTATATTGTTGCATTTCAGTCACTGTGAGTTCGGAGTAATCCAAACATGCTCATGGAACTCTTCGGTAAGATATCCTTCAATGAGAAGGCGGGGCCCCGATCGTTAAAGACCTGGAGTCAATACTTAAGAGAACAACCTATCTGTTAACCCTAAATAGAATAGGAGTGAATTCCATCTTGCAAGGCTAGGTCCCCAGCTATTCATCCGGCCTTATCCCCAAAATGGTAAGTTATTGAGCAATGTTGTTGGACTACTCTCACCGTTCGTAGATCAAAGGATAATCCCGAACAAACAAGAGTTCATAGCTAGCTCAGGATTAAGATCGAGTTAACCTAGGTTACATATTAAATGAAATAGTCAGTTTTAATAGTAAACGGTCGTTATAAAAAAAAGTGACTATTTTCATGGTCCATTCTGTATGCAAACTCATTGCATAGGATGCCTCCACTCTCATGTCTCAACATGAACGATTTGTCGATCATATCGTTTGTAGCACCTTGAAACTTTTTGAACAACTACAGAGTGAGCCACATCCAATAGTGTTTCCAGGATGAGATACTCAATTTCATCCATATACTTATTAGACCATTTAGGCTATATACTGTCAAATTGATCATGTTTATGTCACTACATAAAGTTACAGCATTTAGACTATAGTAAAAAATGCGTTTATTGGATTTTCATAATAAGATACAAAATCAATAAGTCAATATTATTGATAAAATAGAATGTTTAACATGAACTGCGAGTTCTAGGACATTCCCAACAGGATGAGGGGTGCTTGAATTACATTTATTCATGAAGGTCAGTTTTGACATAGTTTGGTTATTAAGATTGTTTTGTAGGACTCATCGATATGGTATGCATTTATTCATAAAGATTAGATTGGCCAAGTTTGGTTCCTAAACTTGTAGTTCTTGTGTTATTATTGGGAGAGGGAGAAGTACACAAGTGTTGTTTATGTTTATGAATTGTAAAAGTACGTGTCTTGCTTAGTCTGAATGTTGTATTCATGAAGTTAGAATGTGTACGTGTGGGGGGAGGGAGAGGGAGGGATTGAATTGCATTTATTTATCAAGGTTAGATCTGATGTAGTTTGGTTATTAGAATTTTTTTGTAGGAATGTTTAAAGTGGTATGCATGAGGAAGGTTTGAAATCATTATGGATTGTAAATCAAATTTAAAACGATTGGATTAATAAAGTGTGTAAGGTGATGTAAAACTTTATTGATTACAAAAAAAAAAAAAAAAAAACAGTAGATTATTATAAAAGAAATTGAATATACAATAAATTATAATAAAAAAATAGCATAATTAAAAATTTCTGAACTATCCACATATTCAAATATGAACTTATATAATAACAAAAAAAATTGTTTATTGTTTCAAATCACGTGAGCAATCCAGCATAATTTAAGGATAACAACACAAACGTCTATATATCGTTTGAGCTCATCTATCTTTAGCTAATGAAGTGACAACTTCCTTCGATCTGATTATAGTCCTAATGGTACAAAAATTCCTAACATCTATGGTTGTAAGAATGAGCTGTATCTGTCAATGTCATCTTCGTCTTGAGTCCTGTGTGCAGATCTGTGATAATGTTATGAATTTGTTCGGGGCTCTACCACGGTCTAAATCTCAACAGATAACGCAGCTTTTCATCAGGATTGTAAGCAGCAGACCATGATCTATGGGAACGTGCGTGATTCCAGTAATCTTCAATTGCGCGTAGCGAGCGTCGAAATTGAGCGAGAGTATACAGTTCAGGCATATGTTCGGACAGTTCTGACTGTTAGTTATCCTCATATAAAATATTCGTTAGTTCATCGTTAAAAAATGGAGCAAACAATACAGGCAGCTCGACTAAAAGGCACGAGCATGGTAATGCCGAACTGCTTGTCCACATTGCTTATCGGCCTGAACGGTATCGACTCTGTCTGGTTGATGATGGCGTTGTTCGAATACTAAAGTATTGATATCTGACAGCCTCTAGCAGAGAAATCGTATTTTGAACGCACAACGAAGGATCTTGGGATTTAATTCTAACAGATTTTGACATGCTGGTTATAGATGTGTAGCAGCGACACACATCCAGTACCCATCTGCAACGATTGTTGGGACAGGAGAAACCGACAAATGTCACCATCGTTTATGTTTATCGTGTCAGAGTGTCAGTGTTCATAATTCAAAAGTTCAACAAAGCAATTTGAAGATATCAAAGGAATAAATCAGAGCTGTCCTAATTTTTTTTAACAACATTAATTGTAAGAGCAATGGACTCAAGCACATGATGGAGGATTCAGATATGGGTGATAGACGACCAATCTATCAGAGTGCATAAATGAAGTCATCAAAGAAGCTCGAATGTTGCCTAATAATGTCTCTTTGCCTCACGATAACAGTTTTTCAAACTGATATCTGGTGAACTTATTTCGAAGAAAAGAAGAGCGAGAAATAAGGTGCATTGGAGCGTCAAAATAAACCAGGACCTGTTTCATCCCAATTGTTTTTACTTTGATGTCGGACGACGGCCATTCATTGATTCATTTCTGTTTATAGCGAGATTGGTATACTTGGAGAAATATCTGGCAGACGTCGGAAGAGGTAGGATTTATTCAATTGGAACTTGCATCTGATCACAGCCTTGGTCGAGAGATGAGGCCGCGAGACGATACATTCCATATGTCTGTTGGAGAGTGCACTATCACTCACAAGGCATAGAAGTGTTGTTGGGATTACCTGTTGACGGTGAGCCGGACCACTGGACGTGATGTTACGCATGACTGGTTAGAAGTTATTCAACTGTACGCTCGGTGCGACCCCACCTTCCCGACAAGATAAAGGATCGAGGTTAAGTTTAATATGGTTAGGAACACAATCGTGAGCTCATACGATGATTGCAGACGAAGAACCGTCATAAGAGATGCCGCGAGCATATATACTAAAAGATATGGGTGGAAAAGTCTGTTTTCAGATAAATTAAGTCGATTTTGTTCACTCTGATGCTTGCCTGCCACTGTTAGCTAACCTCCATGATGACAGGGCGGTATTCGTGGAGTGTGAAACATGCTTCGCCATCCATGGTTGTAATCGAGACAATATGTAAGCAACTAAGACTTGAGGTTCGAAAGAATAGCTTGGCCTA
>NW_024065301.1:0-1101 GCF_009727055.1 Benincasa hispida | reverse complement strand
TTTTTTTTTTTTTAACAATAATTGAGAGTGGAAGATTCAAATCTCTAACTTCTTGATCAAGAATATATGTTTCATGTCAATTAAACTATGCTTCTGCTTCTCTTTGCATGTTTGTTTGTTGCATTCTATAAATTTTGGAACACAAATTAAAATGTTTGGTTTGTGTATGAAACAGGCACAAGTGTGCAGCTTGTTTCAGGCAATTCAACAAGATAGAGCATTTGGTAGATCATATGAGGACTTCTTTTCACTCACATCATGAACCCACTTGTGCCATTTGCAAGAAACATTGTAGATCTCTTGATTCTCTTAGAGAACATCTTATTGGTATGTCACCCAAAATCCAGCATAATTTCCTACTAACAAATTCTCCTAATAATTCATTTTTGAACTTAAAAGAAAGAACTTTGGGACATACCCACATAGAGCTTTTTGTGGAACTTATAATTAGAAAGTAAGCCAAAGTCTAATGAAAGTTGAATCTAGAGGATCTCATCTTATGTTCAATAATAGTCAAAATTTTAAGCCGGTGAGTTATAGTATACTTTAAAGTCAAAATATTATCATTTTAGTCTCTGTAATTTAAGTTTTAGTTCTTCTACTCTAAAGTGTCCAATTTAGTCTAGATTTAAGGAGTTAGTTTGTCGAAAAAATAGTCTTTACTGACTTTTCCTTTATTAATTTTGGAAATATATATTTGTATTTCATATAGTCTCTACTAGAGATCCTAAATGGTATTTGAACCTAAATTTAATTATATTAATACTCTAACATTTTTTTCATGGGGTTTAAAAAATTGTGGACGACGCAACTGAATTTTATACTCTAATATCATGTTAAAAGCTTAAGCGGATGAATTACACGTTATTGATTTCGTTGTATTGTTATTAGGGCCACTGCCAAAACAAGAATGCAGAAACATCTTTACCACACGAGGATGCAAGTTTTGCTTGGCCATCCTTGATAGTTCTTACTCACAAAGGCTCCACCAAGAAAGATGTCAATTCTCGGCTGTAAATCCGGTATGAATCATCGATTGACATTTAATTAACTAATGTCTCGTTTGATAACTATTTGATTTTTCGTTTTTAGTTTTTGACA
>NW_024065300.1:0-31487 GCF_009727055.1 Benincasa hispida | reverse complement strand
ATATAGTGACATAGTGGATGTAGACACAAATCTTGGAGTTGAACCAGTTATAAAGTCCCATTGTTTCTTCTTTCTCTTCACCATCTTTATATTCTTTAATTTTTCTGTCAAAGTCATTTTTTTTTGTTATTTACTATTTTGTATCAACATAATCTTGTCGCTCTTAGAGAAGTCAATTGATTTTTCAACTTCGGGATCTTTGTTGGTGAATGGTGGAGGCTTTTGATGACGCGATGTGGTCTTCTTCTTGATCCACAAATCCGCTACAAAATTTCATGCTTTAGCAACTTTAGTCTTCCCCGATTGTTTCTTTGATTTGTAAAGTTCTCTTTTTTATTTCCTAGATTATTGTATTCACTCCATCTATCGTTATGAAAGAGGTGAAGGCATTCGATTGAGTGATGTTGTTGGTCTATCCTTTCCCCTCTAAATCAAATGATGTTGTTGTTCCTTAAAATAATACATTGAAATTAAACTTAGTATGGAGCAAACGTCTAAAAAAAATAAAATGAGAGAATAATTTAAATTGTAAACGACATCTTATAATTCAAATCGAAAGTCAGTCCAACCTAAAAAATAATTTTGTACAACCTAAAAAATTACGTTTGGTCAAAATCACGGTCAAGATAAAACTTGGTGATTCTATAAATTGATAATTTGTCCCATTTAAATGCAGCTTGTCTTATTGGCATAATCTTTCTTACTTATGAAGTCTCCAATCACAAAAATATATATTTTTTAAATGGTAAAATCTTGAAAATATTGTCAAATATAGTAAAATATCATGGTCTATCAATAATAGATCATGATAGACTTCTATCACTAAGCAATAGATCGCGGATGAAATTCTATCACTGTGATAGAAGTCTATCGAGTCTATCATATATGATGATCATCGATAGGGTGATATTTTGCTATATTTTTTAAATAAGTTCTTTTTTTTTTTTAAATTTTGAAAAACACCAAAAAAAGCATTTGAAGATTAAATTACTCAATGATCCTCACTTATGGTGAAAGAAATTTCACAAGGCATGTGTGAGTTGCTTCTGTCTGCAGCAAAAATGGCTCATTAATCTGCCTAAGTTGCATAAATAATTTTGCATTAATAGATAATATTCATAATGATTTCATTTTTAGCTTTCTATTGGTTAAAATTGATTTTGTTTTCTCATAAATTCTCCGTCAATTGTTTTCGTATGAATTCTAAATTAAATTTTAAAACATAAAAATGATATTACGAAAATTAAGGTCTCATTTAATAACAATTTTTATTTTTAGTTTTATGTTTTTGAAATTATGTTTGTTTGTTTGTTTTTTCTAATTTTTCAATTATAGTTTTCACCTTGTCAAGAAAAGACTTGAATTCTTAGTAAAATTATAAAATACAGAAAGTAAAAAGCGAATAATTATCAAAGAATCGTCTGTTTTCAAAACTTGACTTGAATTTTGAAAATATTTGAGAAACGTGAATAATAAAATAAATCAACTCATAAGTAGAAAAAAAATAAACTAAAGATTATTAAGCATAGCTTTAGTTTTAAACTTTGGAAATTAACGATTACATTTTTACATATTATGTCATTAGTATCATTCACGAAGCATTGCTGCAGTACATTCATCAGAAAAAACTAATGAATTTAAAGCTTGGGTGACAGATTATTAGATTATTAGAAAAACTTGCGAATGTCATAATCATATATATATCCTTTATTAATTGTATTATATAGTCTATGCTTTTTTTTTTTTTTTCATTAGAGCAACTTTGAATAAGCTTGTATCACAATAATAGAATAAAAGGTTAAACCTATTTTAGTCCCTAAATTTTGAATTTTGTTCTATTTTAATTCCTAAATTATTTAAAAAAATTTATTTTAATCTCTGAACTTTTAAAAATTATTTACTTTGACCTTTACTAATAAAGTTTTATTAACTCTTAAACAGAAGAGTAAGATAACTTACATTTTTGGATGATTAAGTTGCCAAATGAGTTAGTAACGCTAAAAAATTTGGGGTTTCAATTTTGAATTAGATGGTAAAACGATTTTTATAGGAGATCTCATAAATCATTTTGGGTATAAGTTTTTTGATCGTTCACTATATGTGCACATTGGTCATTGACATTTTACTTCATTTTCATTTTGTTCAATCCATGTTAGATGCAATTTCATCCTTAAAAGTTAACTGAATCTTAATAGTAGATATCAAAATAAACATTTTTCCAAAGTTTAGGGACTAAAACAAATGTTTTTGAAAGTTTAAAGATTGAAATTCAAAGTTTAAGGACTAAAATAATATTTAAACTTGGAATAAACTAGCACCATAAAATATTAAAAGTCAAGGCTAAAATAGATATAATTTAAAGCTTGTTTGGAATGATTTTATTAGTGTTTTCAAGCATTGTTTTCACCCAAAAAGTCATTTCAAATACGCACTTAATATATTAAATTAATAAGTATTTGAAAGATTAATGTGAAAAGAACACATAGTTTCTAGAATTCCAACTTGTCCTCACCTTTTCCATTTCATATAAAGTAGTTACATCTCTATGTAACAGAAATAACCCACATCAGTAATTCCTATTATGAATGGACAATGAACAAGAGATTGCCCAGAAGTTTCTACATTCCCTATTGAATTTATTAACTATTCACTCACAAAAGATGAGCAAAGTCAGAACAGAAACCAATTAATCATCCTTAAGACAACTAAATACACAAATTTACAAGCAAACGAGAGAATTAGCAGCCCAAATCAAGCTAAACAATGTAGCTAGTACACAAGCCAAACAAATATAATCTCACCAAATGATCTTAAGAAGAGGAACATACGTTTAGGGAATCTGGTTGCTTCTTCGAGTGATGATTCTAAGAGGGCTTTGTTCCTTTCCTCACAATCATGATCATGTACCAAGAATTGAAGTTCTCTTTCAGCTCAAAGTTTATCTGCCAATGCATCGTTGGATTTGAACATCTTATTTTTCCACTTGATTTCAGTTTCATTTTTCTCTTACTGAGGCACTCCTTTGCGAATTTGTCGAGAATGAACGGAAATCGGGAGCTGAGAGATCTCTGTGGTCCTTGCGTATGCTCCAAAGTATCTCAGCGCACCTCCTCATGGTAGGCCGACTATGCCTCCGAGGAGCCAAGCATTGTAAGGCCAACTCCAGAATCTTTTCCACTGCCAAATGATTTGCATCTGTTTGCTCTAGATTTGGGTCCAAGATTGCACTGGCTTCTCCTTCAGAAAACTTCTTCATGGCCTGCATTAATGTCAACCCAGAACAGTGTGTGAAGAACAAATGACATCTGAGTTTCGTGATTTTTACTCCATATTTTCACAATGGTACAATCTCATGAATATAGTTATAGATTCTACCTGAAAACTATGTATACCAATGAAGATATTATCCTTCAACTTTATGGACCTATTATGAATTATATCCACATCCTTTAACGGTTATGATATATTTTTACAATGGTACGATCTTGTTCAGATTGAGTTTGTGTTTGCATGAATTTACTTTTAGATTCGATCTGAAAGCTATGTATAGCAATGGAGATATTATCCTTCAACTTTATCTATCTATTGTGGACTATATCCCACATTCTTTAACGGTTATATTATGATATATTTTCACAACGGTACGATTTTGTCCAGATTGAGTTTGTGTTCACATGAATTTACTTTTAGATTCTATCTGAAAACTATGTATACCAATGGAGATATCATCCTTCAACTTTATGTACCTATTGTGGATTATATCCACGTCCTTATTGGTCATGATATATGATCTTATACTAGTAGTGAAATGATGAGAGAAAAAGACTCACCCATTTTGGAGTGATCCGCTGGTCAAGTTCTCGCTTGGGTTCTATGGGGCGCCTGCCTGTGACTAATTCAACCAACAAAACACCAAATGAATAGATATCACTTTTTTCGGTCAGTTGGTAAGTTTTGAGATATTCTGGGTCCAAGTAGCCAGCAGTTCCTTTGACTTGAGTGGACACATGGGTCGCATCACCGTCAGCTGCAAGCCTTGCAAAGCCAAAGTCCGCAACCTTGGCTCTAAAATTCTCGGTCAATAGAATGTTAGAAGACTTTATGTCTCTGTGAATGATGGGACGGTCTACAGGCAGCAGAATGAAGTCGGGACAATAAGAATTAGAGAAGACGTGTGATCTAATAAGATCAACAGCTATAATGACTCGTTAATGTCAACTAAGATACATTAAGATTCAAGTCTTAGAATGAGTTCTTCAATAAACGCTTTTGGAAGAATCATTAACTGCACGTTTAGCCAATAAAAGAAATTTTCACTCTCTCAAAGTCATTCCAAACTCACCCTAAGTTCTATGAAATTGAAATAAGTTGAGCACCAAATCAAATCCATACCTGTATACATATGAAGATATGTTATTGCATGAGCCACATCAGTTGCAATGGCGAGCCTTGTAGCAAGGTCAAGAACAGTGCCATGGATACCTGCCATCAAGTTTCACGATTCAGATAAGAGTAAACGGTGAAGTTTAAAGAGAGGATAAAGTTGAAACAAAGTAACTCACACTCTAAGTGCTCTCTGAGAGTCCCATTTGGCACATACTCGACAATGACGATTCTTTCATCGTCATGCTCTAGATATCCATAGAACTTAACCAGATTTAAATGCTCTACTTGTGCAAGTGTTTGGATCTCGCTTTTAAACTCCACGCCCAAGTTATTATCATATACACTCTGCAGATGAAGAAGTTTTGAAAAAATGGAACCAAAGTTAACAACAATGGACAGAGATAGTGATTAAAAGCATTAAGCCGTAAACTGCTTAAGAATCAAATTTAACCTTCTTGGCACGTTTTATGGCCACGAGAAGTCCATCAAGTTTCCCCTTGTAGACAGCCCCAAAACCCCCTTGACCAATTTTTGCAGATGCGGAGAAGTTTTTCGTGGCCTTGCGGATTTCTTCTATGTTAATCCTTAAAGATCCAGGCTCTCTATCATGGGCTAGATTGGAACTGAAGTGGGGTTCTCGCCTAGATCCTTGATTTCTTTTGCCATCATGACAGGAAGCATCTGAATTACAGAGATATAAGCACAAAAATTCATAAGTAATCTACTGCTAACCCACCCTTTAAAACCGAGAACAATTTGAATCAAGTGAGCCCACGAAGAATAAAACTTGTAACTGCAATTTCTTAACTGACTCAATTTCAGGGACTTTCTAAATGATTTTAAGAATCCACTTGTTCCCATCTTCCTCTACTTATCTAACAGAGAAATGGTAGAATTTAATGCGCAAAAGACAAAATGTTTCAAATCTCAATGTAACGCAAGATTAAGAAACCCATTATCTCAGACGATCATCAACTAGAAACAGATAACACGAGTCTTGGAGGATATCTTTTTGCAATTAGCAAGAACAAGGAGTTTCCAAATGGAGATAATGCAGAAAACAAACAATTCGAATAAAATCTTCACCAAAATTTCAGACGAACACCCACGATCCGAAAACCAACAAAAAAGAAATGGCAATAAACAGCAGGTTAACTGCTCGGAAAAGACGCCGCAACAAGACCGTTGATTCAACTTCACTACTAGTTTCACAAAAATGAAAACAGAAGCGAAGACAGCATAATAAAAGTCATTCTCATTCCCTCGCTTGAAATCAAATATTACCCGAAGAATGACGAGATTCTCTACCAAAACCCAAACCCGGCGAAGTTTCATTCTCCGGCGGTGTAAAGCAAGAAATGAAAGCTCCGGCGAAGGACCGGGCAGCGGCTTTCACTGGATTAAGTCGGGAGCGGGATTCCATACCAGCGGACACATTAGGACTGGGCGAGTAGGAAAAGTAATTTGGAGTTCGACTACCACGGGAGCTAGAGTACCGCCGCTCACTGCTAGAGCTAGAATTCCGTCGCTCACCGCCGGAGTTGGAATTCCGCCGCTCACCGCCGTGCCATGGACTCGTCATCGGCGCCGAGAGAGTAAAACGGAAATGATACTTCACAGAAATGGCGCTACCTAATTAATATTGATTGTTGAGAAAGTTTTAAAGAGAGAGCAACGCAAATTGTTGACGCTAACGTACGCTTAAATCAAGAAATATTCTGATTGGTCAGTCAATGCCACTCGAATGTACGCCGTTGAAGTTACGCGCCCGCGCGCGTGTCAGTGTATATGAAAAACTTGAAAAGTTCTCTTTTTTTTTTTTTTTTTTTTTTTCTTAATACTATTATTTGAAAAGTTCTTTCTTTTTCTTCATTTTGAAATTTTCGTACGTCCAAAAAGTCTAAATAACAAAATATAATAAATACGTGTGTGTAAATTTCGTCATTCATTTCAAAAAAATAAAACTTTCATTTGTTAACATTTGGTTTAAATACTATTTTGAATCCTATATTTTTAGTGTTTATTTATTATGATCTTTATACTTTTGAAATATTCATTTTAGTTCATATACTTTTAACTTCGGTTCATTTTAGTTTCTATGTTTTCAAAAGGTTCGTTTTGGTCCTTGTTCTTGCAAAAAGTGACCATCTTGGACTCTTCATTTCCATTTTTACTTAATTTTTAAGGGATCAAAACTGTTATTTTTTGAAAGTTCAAAGACCAGAGTGAATAAAAGTTGAAACTACAAGGACCAAAGTAAATATTTTGAAAGTACATTGACCATAATGAACTAAAGTTGAAAGTATAAAGATCAAAACGAACATTTTAAAAGTACAGATATCAAAATGAACAAAAATCAAAAGTATAAGAGCTAAAATAGTATTTAAAGTTTCAATTTTTGTGATATTATTATTGACATTTTATAAATGGTTTAGACGTACTCTTGTAATAAATTATTTGGAGTGTTTGATGAAAATTTGACAGCAGTGTTACATACACTTATAACGAAAATTGGGATATGAACACAACTACATCAACCCATATCACTATCACATTTGTTTCAGGTCTCAACTTTCATTTATAATTTTAATGATTTTTTTATTCCCAATGTTATTTATTTTTTTTAACATTTATATGAACGTGTTAAATAACGTGGATTATGTTTTAGACAAATGACAAAGTACATAGTTTTTTTTTTTTTTTTTTTTCCTTTTGTAATTAAGCATTAAAATGGGTACATCTTTTGATTATTAAGATAGGGATATACTTAAGGATATGTTGTATCTTTTTTAGTTCAACCATGTATAAGTTAATATAAGCTGATATTTTATTATCTAACTTTAAAAATGTGTTTAATTTAATGACTTGGTTAAATTATGTTTGAGTAGTTGGTTTTTTCCCTAAATGTAGCTTAACTATTTTTTTTTAAAAAAAAATAACTAATTAGAGCAGAGTACAACAATATGGGAATGAAGTATCAATTTTCGACATATATAAAAGATCATGTTAATTACCGTTGAGCTAAATTCATCATAACTACTAAAAATATCATAGGTTAAAAAACATTTTTGGTTCATAAACTTTCGTGAAAGTATAATTTAGTCCTTAAATTTTGGCTTATAATGATTAGTCTCTAAACTTTAAATAGGTAACAATTTAGTCATTGTACTTTTAAATTCATAACATTTAGTCCCTAACGTAAACAATTTATCAAAATTAGATGTCAATTTTTATTATTTTTATGATGCAGACTCTGATTTTATAAAATATATTGAATCTCTTATTAATTTATCGGTTTATTTATGTAGGAAATGTCATTAAATCTTAACACTAATTTATACATTAGAGACAAATTGTTACAAATTTAAAGTATAAAGACAAAATTGTGACATAGTAAAGTTAGATACTAGATTGTTACGAAATTGAAAGTTTAGACACTAAATCATTATAAATCAAAGTTTTAGAGACTAAGGCCTCATTTGATAACAATTTTAATTTTTTTTTTTTAAAAAAAAATTAAGTCTATATCATCTACATTTTATTACCATGATTTGCATCTTTCTAAATACAATGATTGATTTCTTGGCTAAATTCAAAAACAAAAACAATTTTTTGAAATATACTTTTTTTAGTTCTCAAAATTTGACTCAGTTTTTTAAACCACTGATGATTAGTAGATAACAAATAGAAATTTGGAGGTGGAAGTAGTATTCATAGACTTAATTTAAAAAAATAAAAAAATAAAAAAAATGTTACCAGACGAAGTCTATATTATTGTTTTTATGAAAGTCTGAAGATTAAAAGTTTTTTTTAACCGACATTGTATATTTATTCTAATAGTGTTAGACGTGTGAATGAATATTACTCGATGATGCTCAACATCAACATAATCTATTAAGATTTCTATATCTTACTTTCATGTTAGAGGTTGAGGCTAACCACTCATATTTGTGTAATAGAACAATTCTGTATTACTTCAAAGAGGATGACACAAAATATGGAAAAAATTACAACTGAAGATGGAGGAAAAAAAGCCGGAAATTTATAACTTGAGCCTAAATTCAAAACTATCTAATCCATCTACGTATATTCATTTTATTTATTTAAAAAAATGTAATCGGTTTTCAAAAAAGAATAATAAAAAAATATAATCGGATATTATTGGAGGCTTGACTGCGTCCCGTCCTGTCGTGTCGCAATCCCAAATATAAATTTTATATTTCCTTTCTTTTATAAGAATATATTATTTTTCAAACAGAAAAATAATACTTACAATGAATATTAAATTGAGTTAATCTAAGATAATTCATTTCTTACTAAGAATTATTATTATTTACAAACAAATTTAAATTTTATCAAAATTTGGTAAATAATAATAATTCTCAGTAAGATAAAGCATTATATGAACATTTCTTCAAATTTTATAGTACAATTAAACCATTATTTTTTTAAAATGTCAACATATAAATTAGTTCTAAAGACTAAGTTTTAGATTTTTCAAAAATGAACAGACTAAAGGTGTACTTGGAATACATTTTTAAGTGTTTAATTTAAAAATAAATCAGTTTAAAAAAAATTAGAGTGTTGACAGTTACTTAAATAGTTTTTAAAGTGTATTTACTATCATTTTATCAGAAGTGTTTAAATAAAAATGACTTTTGAAAAAATAATTTTTCTTGAGTAAATCCAAACGGGTCCTAATACTAAACATTAAGAATATAGATTTGAAAATCTCAGTTTTTTTTAATAAAATAAAAGGAGAAACAAATAGAATTTTTAAGTCACCTAAAAGTTTTCTCCGAGATGTAAGAGGGAATCAATTTTTACTTTAGATTTTCAATTTCATCTAGTTTAATTTCAAGTTTAAATACTACAATTTTATTTTATACTTTGAATATCGTAATATTCCTCCTCTAATAAAATTTTGTCTAAAAGATGGTTAATAAAATATCCTTAAAAGCGTTAATGAATTATAAAATATATACATGGTAAGAAAAAAAATCTATATAGAGTTTTAAACAAAATAGACAATGAAGTTACGTTTTTTTTTTTTTTTTAATCATTATGAGTTTTGAAAAAAAATACATTAATGATTAATTCGACCATTAATCAATTTAAAATATGTACAAAATTCAATAATATTGGAATTAGTGAATTCGTATGCATATTGCTTGTTGTTAAAATCAATTGCTGAAATTAGTTAATTGTGGATAGAAGTTGTAACACTTTCTAAGTTCAAATGTATGATTCAATAGAGTTAAAAAAATAATAATAATAATAATCTTATAATAGATATTGAAACAATATAATAATCAAAATATATGCATAAATAATACTAAATATTTGCATATATAGACAAAACAAAGGGTTTTGAAAGTGATGTCAATATCTTCTTTTAATTTGAAACACTTTATTATTATAAATTAATTTAAAATTATTCTCATATCCTACTAAAGTTTATCCTTCATCTAACATTCTTTTTTTTTTTTTTTGGGTAGATGAGCAACTTTTTGGTTACTCCAACAATTGTCTATCTTGAAAATCAGATTAGTAAACCTTTGGACCTTTGTTAACATCGAGAAATGACAACATACATAACCTAAATAGTTATTGCGGTTGTGTTATGCAAAGAATATAATAATTATGAAATAGTATTACACTTTAAAATGTGAATAGTCACAACTTAAAAAAAACATAAAATAAATAAAAAAAATCTAAAGGGTCGTTTGGGACAAACCAAAACTTGATGGAGTGAGTTATTATAGTTCACTCAATGGTTGGGTACAAAATATAATTGTGGCGTACAACTATTTATAACATATAACTAATTATAGTAAATGTTTATTTCAAAACTCTCTTTACTACAATACCTAGTATTTGTCACTCATCTTATATTTTTTCATTTACTACCGTGTTTACAATTTTCTACAAAAAAAAAATAAAAATAGTTTACACCTCAAACACAAACTAAAATAGTTTACACCCAAAATACAAACTATTATGATCAAACTATAATAGCTTACACTTCAAATATTAAGGGGTGTTTGTTTCAAGGGTTGAGTTTGGGATGGACCGTGACAATGGTTTAAGAAGCCAAGGCTTCCTACCTCTTTCTTATGAGTTTGAATACATGGATTACATTTTTTCCTAATTTAATTTAGGAAGTTTGTCGCCAACTTTTGGCGACCACTGCTCACCAATTCCAACGACCCGCCACTGACCACTTCCAACGGCTCTATCGGAGAACTTTCGGCTATCGACTCTGGCCAAACTTCGACCGCTACCTCTGGCAACCACTATCAACCAACTCTGACCGTTACTAGCCACCTCCGGTAGCCACTCCCAGCGACCTTCCAATGAACTTCTGACTACCGACTCTAGTCAAACTTCTACTACCACCGCCAACTCTGGAAAACATTAATAAAAACACTTTTAGTATATAACAAACTAAACAAACTTGTAATATACAAATATTTTTAAGAAATAATTGCCAAACATATGTGTGTTTTTTATTTAAGAAGTCTTTTTAATCAAAATTGTTTAAATAAAAATGAATTTTGAAAAATATTTTTTTAACAAGTCATTATAAACAGACACTTGGTTTAATTACAAGAATATTTTTTTAAATACATTTTCTCTTTCTTCTCATCTTTTTTTCATTTGGAGTATTTTCTATCATATTATTATATTATCTTTGTAGATTCTCTCTTCCTTTCTTTGTTTATATGTTTCCTCTAGTTTAGATTCTATTTCTTCTTTGTTTAGATTATCCTAGTTGTAAATCGATCATTACAAGAAATATTTTTATATGCTTCTTTTTGTATTATTATTATTATTATATAGAGACTAATTTAATAAAATTGAATAGTAAGGAGATCTAAAAACTAAATTGGACTTGTTTTTTTTTTGTTTTTTGTAAAATAATAGTCCATTAGACTGCAATTGTGTAATTAAATATATCTATTTAAGCTATAGGTATAGAAAACCATGACTTAAATTAGTTAAAAGTTAATTAAAGTAACAAAAGTCTATATAACATTTTATTTCAAAATCTATTAAAATAAAAATATCAAATTATGAAAATAATAAATTAAATAAAATTTATTTTTTTTCAAAACTCTATTTCAATAATAAAAAAAAAAAAACAAATATCCTTTGAAATTTTTTAGATTATTTAGACTTAACTATATTAAAACAATTAAGATGACAAATTTAAACTAAATATAAAATATAATCACTGATTAAATATAAGAAAAATATTCCACAAACTCTAGGTTTATAAATCTGTACTTCATTCCCAAGCACTCCAAACATAGGTTTTTTAAACCTAGATTTCCAAAACCTGCACTCCAAACTCAATTTTGTTAAACCTAGGCTATCTAAACTTCCTAGTTTAACCACAGACTTAACATTCTTAGGCTTAACATTCCAAATCTGCCCATCAAACGCCTCCTACCGATTATAACTCACTGGCTATTATGATCCACCGACTATAATAACCAATTCAATCATCCAAACAATCCTAAGTTTATAATACCTTAAAATATGATTCAATATAGTGTTTTAAAACTTACACAACTTACCAAGTTTTTAGTCTGTTAGGCTAAATTTAGTGAACAAAACATCATAGCGATGGACGAAAATTCGATCTTTCGTCCTACAAATATTTAACTAAAAAACCTATTGAATATTTACATTAAAATAAAACAACATATCAAAGTTCATCTATCAAATACTTGAATACTTTACTGGTAAAAAATTTGTTAGTGAAGAGTTTTTAACTTGAAAAGGAGTTTATCAAGTGATAACAAAACATTTAAAAGAATATAGATAATTTAATTTTAGATCATTATTTTTTTAAAATTTATTATTGTGTGCTTAACCAATGAATTGAGGTTTACTTAAGAATGATGTGGTGAGAAAAAGGGAAGATGGCACTTAGATTATAAGTTAATCAAAGGGGATATTATTGCTAAGTTGGAGATTGTCAATCACATCTAAATTAATGGTTTTGAAATTTGAGTTTTTTTTTTTTTGGGTATGAGGTGGAAATTTACATTCATTTCAAAATGCAAAGAATTTAAGCTTGCCCAACTTTCCAAGAAAGCTCCCCTTTAGTCAATAAATCCAAATAAATGAATATACTAATCAAAAGGGATAATACTTTAATTAGTTTAAATAATCTAAATAACATGAGAGGTAGAGAGATTATTATATTTAATTTAAATGCGACATAGCTTTTTATAATTATATAATACGAAATAAAGAGATTTAAATATTTAACCTTTATCATTGATATATAATTTTTTTTTTCTGACTAGTTGAATTATGGTCAACCCAACAAATATAGTTTATTTAACTTGATCATATATCAACTAACTACAATTTTATTATGTTGATTTTAGTATAATTCAGTGGATAAGATATTAATCGTCACCTCAAAAAGTCGATAGCTAGACCTTTCAACCCACATTTTATTATATTAAAAAAAATCAACTGTTGCTCTCTCCGTTCGAAGTTTTAAGGCTCAAATTCTTACCATCGTTTATTATTGAATAAAAAAATTACACAAATTCAATTTTTCTTTAAAAAAAAATAATAATAAATCTACGTGGTTTAATTATTACAATATTGAAAAGTTTCCGACTAGTGTTGAGGTGGTTTGAGAAGCCGCAAATGAATTGAATTCGGCCCATGGAATTTATGAAAATGAGAGGAGAGGACCAACTTGGCCTCTATTGCAAATACAAAGTCAATTTGAGATCATGGTGGGCCGTACATTCACTATGTCATATTTGGAATTTTTCTTAGGACTAAAATAGATATAATAATAATAAATTTCATGTTACAAAATAATAATATTATTATTGATTAAGTGATTGGATATTTATGGAATAAAGGTGTCTATGATAATCAATCTAAGCATAGATCAATTGATAAAGACTAGATAGACATATATTTTCGACTAAAAGGTTATAAGTTTGAATCCTTAATAATAAATATTGAAAAAAAATTACATACGAATAATCTAAATATCATTCTAATTAACCGTTAACATATTTTTAACAGTGTACATATAGTATAACTCAACTAATTCTGACATTCTATTATTTCACCAAAATGTTAGGGTTTTAAATCCTCGTCGCACTAATTGGTGGACTAAAAAAACATATACATGCACTTTTTTGAAATACACAAATCAATGTTAATTACTTTTATGAATTTTGATGGTATTTTTCTATATTAAAAAACATTTTTTAAGGGTTTTTAAGAGGAGTGGATTCGTCAAATATTTAAGAGTATTTATGAGTTAAAGGTCATCCAAGGCAAAATCTAAGTCTAACGCATCCCATAAGTACGCGTATGGGTCCACGGATCTCCAATGAAAAGTCAAAGCTTCGAGTGTTGGGTCAGTTATGTCGAACTTGATCCTTATCACCAAAAGGGCATCGATGAAAGCTTACCCTTGAAAACCTGCAACTTCAAGGACTACACCTTAAGGTTGGCAAAAATTTCCGCGGGTCGGGTCCCCGTGGGTCCCCCCACTCCATTCGAGACAGGAAATCCCTGGTTTGACCGGGGATGAGGGTTAAACTAGGGATTATAATCAGGTCCCTGATCAGAGATGGGGAGGGTATCTCTGCCACGTCCCTGATTAACTTATATATATATATATATATATGTAATGGGAATGGGTCCTCGCGGGGAATCCCCATCCTTGTCTCTGCCTTTAACTGGCGAGGATGAGGGCGGAGATGAGGGGAAACACCTTTATGAGGACGGGGGTGAGGAGTCTCCCTCCGCCCCGCCCCAACCCCATTGCCAATCCTACTATACCTACATTAACGCAGTCAATATTGCACATGTTACCAAGAAAATGCCAAATGTTGAACTTTATATTAATAAGTACCATTCCTCCACCTCAAGGGGTAGGAAATATTTTGATTGCTTTGTTGAACTAAACACTTCATGTAAACCCCTAAGTGTTTATAAGTAGTTATATTTAAATCCTCTTAATGAAATGTTTAATGCCTTTACAAGTAAGAGTTTATGATGACAGCACCGTGTGTAATGTTATGAAAATATGATGAGCATGTAAGTATAGTTAAAGGAGAAGAAAATTTCTAGGTGTTAAAGGTAAGGCTCCCGGGTTCTTTAGAAGGTAGGAAAATATTCCAAGTATGGAAGGTTAAGCTCTCAGGTGAGTGAAGAAGAATTAACTCTTAGAGGGAAGATAAATATGTCCATGCGATGAAATCATGTCAATGTATACAACAAGTCATGCTAGTTCATGTGACCAACTCTTCCAGATGACATGCGACCAAGTGTTTAAGGAAAAAGGAATTATGTCTAAGTGTGGTCGTGGGGTTTTGGGAAGGTCGTGAATAAAGTCAAGTTAAGGGTCAAGTATGATGTTGATTAAAGCTAGACAGAGTGGTATGTGATCAGCTTCTAATTACCATGCGGCCAAAATAATAGCCAAGTAAGAAGTAGGTTATGGAAATGGATGAGGGCCAGTTATTTCAAGGTCTACCAAGAATATTCTGGGACAGACGGTGCGACGATGGCCCAGTTATGCGATAAGCAATGAAGAAGCTCAAGTGATCACAAGCTCATTGTGATGAAAATAAGTTGAGGATTTCAGTTTTAATAATTTGTTAATAGGTTAAGTGCCAGGCTTAGGAAATATTAACTAAGGACTAATGGGCCAGGTGGCATTTAATTAAGCAAACTTCTCATATAAACCCAAGTATAAATAGGCTTAGCAAAGAAGGAGATTGTTTTGCCAGACTTTCCTACGTCTAAGAGAAGTGTGAGTGCTTGTTGAGACTGTAAAGGTGCTAAAGGATTTATGAGCAAGTTTGAGGAGATATGAGAAGTTTATAGCTAAATAAAAAAGGAATTGATGCTTAAATTTTAAGGTAAGTGAGCTAAGAAGTTTTGAGCAAGTTTATCAAAATGAAATTTAGTTAATTAATAGCTGGAAATAGAATTATAAGGTTTAAAAAGTTGAATATGAATTAATGTTATGGATGAATAAGCAGGCAACTGCATATGAAAAGTAAGCAAGCAGCTAGTTTGTCAAGGAATGCGACGACATACAAAGACATGAAGTAAGGCACGCGAGGGTTGGTTGACACATAGGGACAGAAGGGTGTCCTTGCGACCATAGAGCATCCAATAGAGAGGGAAGCCAGTCTCTAGACATGAAAAAGGTAAAGTAATTAAGTATAAGGGATGCGATGAACTCAGTTATGATGTGATGATGATATGCGATAATATTAAGTTTAGTATTACATGCAGACGTAAATAGGAGAGGCTTACAAATCCCTTGGATAAGTAGCTTAAGACAGTGAGTGAAAAGTTTTAATAAATGTTTTCCAAAGACAGTTTTATAAATGTTTTTATCGCATAGGCAGTTTATATGAAGTTTTCATATTATGTTTTAATGGACGCATGCTTTTAATGAATGTTGATCACGTGGTCCATGTTTCAAGTGATGAAGTTATTTATGAATTTAGTATGCGGTTTTTCAGTAAGCTTATGTCATGTTTTATAGTATGATAAAGTTTTATCAAGGAATTTTATAAGCATGCTTATTGTTTTACAAGACACCATGTGATGATAATGAAACTATGAGGAATGTTTTAAATGAGTGTATATTCTTCCATGTGCATAAATGTTTTGTGCTTTGTATGAACCCTACTCAAATGCTAATACTAAAGGTATGGTAAGGTACCCAAATTTCAGTTATGCTAGGGACCCTTGGCATTGAAGATATGGTAAGGTGGTCAAGACCCAGTTCAACTCTACGTGCATGTATGTCTATGTTATTAACATTGATGAGATCGAGTGAAAGGGCTCTCTCTCAACTAAGCTTATTAGAGTTTGAGCAAAATGGCTCTCTCACATGTTAAGGCAATGGAGTAGTGGTGTTTTCTAGAAAGATGCTAATGAGTTTTATTTTAGAGTTTTCTTACGTGATGTATTTTTACGATTCCAGTTTCATTTTCAAAACCCTGATTATGATTTTATAAATATTTCAATGATAAACACGTTCATATTGTTTATGATTTAAAGTATGTTTTATTTAAGATAGTCATTCACTGAGCATTTTGAGCTCACTCTTTTAAATGTTTTCTTTCCCAGGTAGTGGTCGACATCCTGAAGCCGAGTAGATCTGTCAGTCAGGTACTATCCGGGATTTTCTCCAGAGAATAGTGTTTAGGTGGTTCACCATATCTGTTTAATTATGGTTTTGTCTGTACATATCATGAGAATCTAAGAAGAAATACAGAGACAAGGAATGTAATTATAATACCGTCTATTACTAGTTTAACTGTAATGTGAATGAATGTGGATTTTTAGACCAATAGCACCTGTGTTAACATGTTGTTATGAAGTAATGCTTGGAACAGTTATAGTATTGAAATGTTTATCAGGTTGCCAAGTGCTAAGGATACAAGTTATAGAGTTTAGTGGGATGGTAGTGTCATAAAAGAGTTGACAATTGTTGTCCTCACACCCCTTATTGGATTAAGAGGGTAATCTGGAGAGTGGTGTGACACTTCATGTGTACTAACTTAGGCATCACAATGAATTCAACTCGGCACCATATTGGTGCATATTCTCTTGCACTTTGGCCTAAAACTATTGATTAAATGATTATGGAACATGTCATTATCAAATAAAAGAGCTTCATCTACGAGCCCAAGACCTCAACGGGATCTACACGCCGACAGTTATAAATAATAATACTCTAATCAATCTGAGTTATATTTATGTCCATGTTAAAATTATTGATTGAATGATTATGCAACATATTATTAAACCATAGACTTTGGTTTTCAACATATATTGATGACAATTGAGCTAAGCTATTTTTAACACAAAAATAATGCTAAAAATATGATTTTCCCCTTTTAGTGTTATTATATAAATATGACGCAACAGTTCTAGCTAACACGAGTACGTATATATTTTATTTATTATATTTTTTATAAACAATCGAATGAGGAGAAATCTTGCTACTCCAACGCTTAAGACGCAAAGAAGTGTGCCATCACATTATGACAACGCCTAATTTTCTTTAAGTACAATTATCCTATATTAATTGAGTTAGGTTCCGTGTTGTACAAGATACAACTAGTTATGTATTACAAAAGTAGTAGATATTTTCATAAATTTTAAAGTCGGCCAAAATTGACTGTCTTAAATGCATAACAGAAATTAATTATGCTCATACAATAAAATGAGTGGGTCTTCAATTTTTTCAGAGTGCCAAACAGAGAAATTCAACAAAAGACTGTTCCTAGCTGTGGATTGTTTACGTCATTTGATAAATATTTCGATTTTTATTTTTGGTTTTTGAATATTAAACATATTTTCTCTTCCTTTCTAATTTTGATTTACCTCTTTTTTTAAGTATAATGATCAAATTCTTAGCCAAATTTCAAAAGCAAAAACAACTTTGGAAAAACTACTTTTATTAGTTTTCAAATTTTAGCTCAATTTTTTAAATTATTGATAAAAAGTAGATAAGAAAATAAAAAATTTGGAGGTGGAAATTGTATCTATAGATTTAATTTTTAAAAACAAAAAAATAAAATGATTATCAAACAGAGAATTTTTAACTATCTAATTATTATTCTTCAAAAATATTTTCTTGATGTTGGATTTTAATAAATATTAATAAATTAAACAAAGAAACAATAATCTCCTAAAAAGAAAGACAATATCATGTGCGATAACAGACTATCGAAATTTGTTATAAAAGATTAATACAAAATTAATAATTTCATTGAAGACAACAACCATATAAATTGATTGAAAAAGACCGATCAAAATGATTGAAAATCAGAATTTATACATTTAGATAGATACATTCAAATTAGTTGGTGATTCTTGACTATAAATGGGTGGTTTTATTTCATAAAGCTTGATTAATCTATATATATATGTGGAAAAAAAGGCAAGCATTATAATGTGAATTTTGCTTATAAAAACTTAGGTTAAAATAACATGGTGGTCCTATTATTATTCTTCAATCGATTTGGTTAAATATTGATATTAAAAAAAATCAGTGTAAGCTTATTTTAACGATAATTAGCATAACCTTCTTTTTTTTTTAAGATTAGATGGACGAATATTATATAATTAAAAATACATCAACCAAAATTGAACAAGTCCAAAGGGATGAAAATAATATTTTAACCTACTAAATATTATATAACATCAATACATCAAGAGGGAATTTTTACATCCCTATATTGCCCTTAAAGTTTTTCATAATTTCTATTTTGTCATTCATTTCAACTATCCAAGTGAAGGTGGTTATACACGAAATGATGTATTCTTTTATGTACGACCGTGAACAAAACCATGAGTATGAAATATCACAGTCTAACGATAGAGACATATTTAAACGGACAATCACTTCCATTCTTAGTTACAGAGTAATATATCTTTTTGTGTATAAGTTTGATGTAGACCATAAATATTAAAAACCACGACCTGGTAGCAAATATATGTTTGAATAGATAGTAATATCCTTTGACACATTACATCTATGTAAGTTGAAGTGGTATATCTCATGCATGGGTGTAATTAAAACCATAAATATAAAATATCAATATCTAAGGTTGGAGATATGTCTGAGTGGACAATTATTCTTTTTTCTTTTTAAAATCTCATAAATTTATTTCCATAACGTAATTTATATTACGATAGTTACAATTGATCGGGTCAATATAAAAAACTATTAGATATATTAAATCTTTTTAATTTATTTTCTAAATTAACTTAAATAAACTATAAATTTCACGTATATCCCATTTGTCATGGACTAGTGTTAGTGAAAATTTAAGTTTTAAAAGAGAAAAATAAAATTTTGGTTTGAGAATCTCACATTGCTTAATTTTGAGAGAGAAAAGTCTTATTCTTATCCTTCCACCTTAGGTTATGGGTTTGAGCTTTAAGGGGTATTTATATTTTAGAGAGAATGAGGAGATAGGAAAATGTGAGTATTGTGGGTATCTCGCACATGTGCCACCATCCGCTCAGGCGAGTGTGTGATTATTTTTTAAGAAAAGAAAAATTATTATTAACTTTTTATTTTTATATAATTCTTCGTTAAACAGCTCCACGTGTCGCAAGCAGAGGACACTGGTCAAGTCTTCCGCGCGCTATTCTATCTCGCCCCCTTTCTTTCTTCCGTTCTTGTTTTTCAAGCAAATTAGTCTGAAAGGTGTGAGTTTTCATTGGTCACGGTGCTACTCTGATCAAGACAGTACTATCTATTATGGGCTATTTTATCATTGGGACGACGTGACAATTCTGTAGAACTGCTTGCACACCCGTGCCGACATCTGAATGGGTGATTATTTTTTTAAAAAATAAAAATTTATTATTATTTTACTTTTTATTTTTATATAATTATTCATTCAACAACTCCACGTGTCACGAGTAGAGGACGCTGGTCAAGTCTTTCGGGTGCGATTCCATCTCGCCCCCTTTCTTTCTTCCGTTCTCGTTTTCCGAGCAAATCAGTCCAAAAGCTGTGAGTTTTTGATCGGTCATGGTGCTACTCTGATCAATACGAGTAGAGGACGCTGGTCAAGTCTTTCGGGTGCGATTCCATCTCGCCCCCTTTCTTTCTTCCGTTCTCGTTTTCCCAGCAAATCAGTCCAAAAGCTGTGAGTTTTTGATCGGTCATGGTGCTACTCTGATCAATACAATATTATCTATTTTGGACTGTTTTATCTTGGGGACGACGTGACAATTCCGCAGAACTGCTTGCACACGCGTGTTGCCATCCACTCAGGCGAGTGTGTGCTTATTTTTTAAAAAAGAACTATTATTATTTCACTTTTTTATTTTTATATAATTCTTCATTCAACAGCTCCACGTGTTGTGAGCAGAGGACACCAGTCAAGTCTTCTGTGCACGATTTTAGCTCGCCCCCTTTCTTTCTTCCATTCTTGTTTTCCGAGCAAGTCAATCTGAATGGTGTGAGTTTTCGATTAGTTACGGTGCTACTCTGATCACAGTGCTATCTATTCTGGGTTGTTTTATCCTGGGACGACGTGACAATTTTGTAAAACTGCTTGCACATTTTGTCAAAGTCGCAAAATATCTTAAAGAGAGCTAAATCCGCAACTCACCCAGTAAGGAGTTTATGTTTTACAGGTTACATTTACTTAACGAGTATCGTTTAGAACTTTTCGCTGTCGTTAAATATTATCAATCGGAGGGTAGCGGGTTCCAACAACTAGTACAACTAAAATACTATTGCTTTAAAAAAGAAAGAAAGAAAGAAAAAAAAAAACTATACATTATCGTCACGAACACCGTTTTATCTTGTAGTAGGTCCAAGAAAATTAAAGAAACTTTTTCTTTTTCTCTTTGTCCATTTCGTCATGAACTTTTTCCCTCGACATCATATCGATTGTCGTGTCTGTTCGTATTTAAATTAGGGAGCTTTTAATTAAATTCAGCACAATAATTAGTAAACGAAAATGCTGTATGGCAAATTGGCGTCCGCCATCAGCTCTTGAAAGCGACTCGCGTGGATTGAAGTTGAAGCCCGAAATTGCACTGCTCAAACACAGGCGCCACTTCCTTTCTGAGGCGATTCTCTTAATTGGTTTGTTTCCAACTTCTTTGTTCTTCATCAAATCGTTTTAGTTATTCATTTTGAGCTTTTGGGTTTCTGTTAATGTTGTTGCTGATGATTCTGCGATCTGGGTTTGGATTGTTTTGCTGATTTGTTGATTTAATTTTTTCATCGTTTTCTTGACTGGAGTTTATTCTGTGTTTATGTCATGAAATTGTGAATGATCAAATGATTTTTGTTTTCTTTGGGGTTTTTTGAGAAACTGGGGATTAGAGAGATATTTTAAGTGGATTTAAGATCTTTGCTGGACGTTTAGCTATGGTGGTAGAAGCAAAAAATGCAAATCATTCATTCATTGGTTCTAACTTTGTTCAGTGTATTTTTAATGGTTACCTTTGAAATGTCCTCTGTTCATTTAAAAGAAAGATTGAGATGCTTCTTTATGTTCTTTTGAATCTTGTTAGTCAGTGGAAAACGGACTTCTTAACGCCTTGTTTGTTTTCATTAATTTATTTTACCAAATCAAAGTCTTAATGGAGACAATATTTATACATATGTTATAACTCAACCGATAAAACCAAGTTGATTTCAAATACTTTTGTATCCAATCTTTATGTTCACTATGAGCCATTCAGTGGTTATTTGCCGTATGGTTTGGGTTTGGCCCAATACTGCAAGTCTAGTTGATTTGAGTTAACCAGATGAAGTTTAAATCCTGCAGTCTCCACCTGTATCTGTATTGAAAGATAAAAAGAAGACGGTACCTAATCCAGTTCGTTACATGATACTTATATAGTTGGCAGTTATGTGCAACTTGGCTCTCTGATTGTAAAGCCTAGTTGATTTGAGGTATTCATCTGCGGTTTACGTCACTATATCGCCTCATTTATATCCATTATTTGTATCCAGATTTTGAGCGTTTCAAGAAGAATATTAGTATTATTAGTAGACTATTAGTGTGAGTACTAGAAAAGGAACATATTAGTAAATAGAGAGAGTGGGCTTGGAAGGGGGTGTGAAAGAATTTTGTGAGATTTCCTTTGGAGAATTTAGGAGAGAGAAGCCCTCTCAAAAGACTATGGTATATTGTAGTTTCTTCATTGATATTGCAATATATATTTCTATCGTTAGTGTACTTTGTGTTCTTAATTGTTCTTGAGTGTTCTTGTTTGGAAGTATCCTAACATAGCCATGCTGAGATATTTGGTGATCATGGGCAGAATTGTGGTTGTTTCTAGAAACTTGAGTCGTGAGAATCGGCATTGTTTATTTGCGAAACATTTTGGAAGACATAATAATAGTCATGTTAGAGGAAAATCAGCTCTTTTTGGTGCTTTTGTTTTTACTTTTAGCACATGCCAATTTGGTCGACCACATTGATAAAGCAGAATTGTGTTCTTGATCTTCAAGTTGTAGACTGGTTTCCCTTATCTTCTCTCTTGGGGAAGAATTTTTGTTCAATGGATCGTGTCTCAGTTTTTCTACGTTTGCATCTGTATGTTTTCTGTTAATCTGTATGGTTCTTTGTCCTTTTCATCTGTTCTCGAAGTCTAATGTACAACATTTACGCCAGATAACAGGAAACCATGTTATAACAGCTGCTCGTTAGATAAGAGAAATCATCAAAGAATGGGAGGCTGCTGCTGTTCGACTCGAAATTCTCACCTGAATGGAACTCCAGCATACTACTATGTTAGTTCATTTGCCTTTCCACATGATCATGACCCACTATTGCATCTGTTTTCTTTGCTAAAATTAAGATCCATAATTTTCACTCCTTTCTGCAGTGCCCCCTGGCTATGGAGGAGCGAGAGTCATCCGAAATTCATAGTGGCTCAGCCTCCATGCTCCTGAATGCAGGACATGATTTGAACCTGGATTTGTCGATACCGAACACTTATCGATCCCCTCCAACACCTGTCTCTTATACACATCTAGATGTGTATAAGAGACAACTTCTCTAGTCCTTCAAATTCAAGCTTGAGCTCGGTTCAATCTGGTGGATGGTGCGTTTCCTCGTTCAACCACAGGTTCATTTTCAAAACTATGGCTGCATAGATACGTTGGCCGTTTCTTAGCTACAAATTCGTGATGTAAATTGTTGTAGTCAGTCGATTTGATACATCAGTGGGGGAAGAAATCATGCTATGATACAACTGTGCTTCCCTTCCTCATGTTGGATCTTCATGCATATTCATTATTTTTTCAATCATCAATTCTGAAGGAACTCCTCCAGGCTTATAGACCCAAAAAAGGAGTATTAAATATTCACATATTCTCTGTAAGAATAAGACTCAAAAAAGGAGTATTAAAGATTCACACATTCTCTGTAAGAATATGAGGTATCTTTCTCATTTTGGCTTTGAAAATCTTGCCTGCAGTTGACATCCCCGCAAGCCCCCAAGCGTATGATTCGATCTCAAATTTAATTAATAAAAAGGAAAGTGCACCTTTTTAGTATAAGTATTAACTATTAATTGATCGAGTCTTCTTTAATCATGTTTTTATATATTGGTTTGATACGATTTGCAGTGCATGTGCTGTTGTGTTAAATTTAAAAAGAAAACTTAATTATAAAATTTTAATAACAAAACTTTATTTTATAAATAAGAGTTTTGTTTTTTTTAAGTCATAAAAAATTATTTATAAGTTGAGCTGTTTTCAATCTAAGGAAAATGAGTCATCTTATTTACAAATATAGCAAAATATCACTGTCTGTTAATGATAGACCGTGATAGACTTCTATCAGTTAGTGAAAATATTTAATTACTATATTATGCAGTGATATTTTGCTATACTTGAAAATATTTTCAGTAATTTTATCATTTAAAACAATTACCTTTATAAAAACTTTGGAAGTTGGGTGAGGAAACATATTAATTATTTCTAATTAAATTTAAAATAATTTAAAATTTATAATAAAAGAATATATAACTAAAATATCTTGTATAGGTTTTTTTAGTTTGCGATAATCTGAAGGAAATTTATTGAAAAAGATCTTTTGAGCAGAAGCAAAGATCGTATCGGTCCCAAATCCATTTTTTATTGAATATCAAGTTTTACATTAAACAACAAGAAGATATTGTATTTACTTAAAATTACATCATGCTTTAATACTTAGATTTCAGAAAATCCTTACCTTTGAAGAACCTTTTCTTCCAAGAACTCTCTTTTACACGCCAGCGACAGAACTTCCTTCTCCACAACGGATCTCCTTCTTCAAGAACGAAACCACCACTCGAGAATCCTTTTGTCATTCTTCTTGGGAATAAAGGATTTCAAGTAAGAGTTGTGGGGGCTTTGCTTTTGAATCCTTGGAAAGCAGGGAAAACAGATGGAGAGGAAGAGGGAAGAGGGAAAGAGAAGAACTTTTCTCCCTTTAATTTTCCTTTCAGGAGAACTCTTCTCTCACAGTGAATTGAGGAAGAAGATGATTAATTTCAACTCTTGAATCCCCACGGAAGTTAACATTGAGAGAAATAGGGAGAGCCAATTGTAACTCCTTCCTTTTTTTTAATTAATTCAAATTACAAATTAATTAAAATAAATAAATGATAGTAAATAATATATATATATATATATACAACTTTTATTATATATACACACTGATTGTTATATCAATATAACATAATAGCCTATAGTTTTATATTGCATCAAATACAACAGAAACTATAGATTTTATTTTCTCTCAGCCATTAGCATGACACTTAATATAAATCACATTTATATTAAAATCCATTTATATGAATCTGCATCCATGATAAATGATATTTGGATCATATCCAAATTTTTAATTTCTCTTAATATAAATCATATTCTATATTAAATTTAATTACATAAATATCATTCATATATGAGTATATTGAATCATTATTCAAATTTCTCTCATATTATAATAATCAAAATACATTATATTAATTATATTCATTATATATTAATTTTCAATTAATTTGAACACTTCAATTAATTCAAAAATAAATTCTTCAATATCCCTGTTGAGCTACAGAGGGGACCTTTATGGACCTGTAGATTGAGCTTCAACAGTAACTTCAGAAAATTAATTAAAACTCTTTAATTAAATTACCACAAACATCCATTAACTGTCGGTCACTCCACTAAAGACCGACAGCTGCCTCTTCACACTACAGATAAATTTTTGTGTCCATTTGGATATTAACCAATCAAATATGGCGATGACCCTCGTAATACAGTTGGGGGCTAAAAATTATCGTTTTTGCCCCTGTAGTTTACATCTAACTCCTTAAGTACCACCGATTCCTCTTAATGAACAATAAGTCATAGTCGCCACTATGACTAAAAGTTCTCTGGAGCCAAGGAGAAGGCGTGTCACAATGTTCAAGACTCGGATCAAGCCCTTAAGGGAGCACTTTATTTACTTGTCCTTGCATCGGGGAAGAAGTGAATTCCGTTTTGTGTAGCTGTGTTCCCAGCTTCCCTAGTTAACGAATCCCCATTTGGTAAGGTTTGTTGAGTTGACAATTTGGGCCACTCTTACCCATACAAATCAAAAGGGTCGCCTTCATTGAGCAGAGGAGTTTCACAAACTCACTTAGAGAAATTCAGTCCATGTCCCACCTATATTAACGATGTTATATAAGAATATTAACATTTCGGGGTCCGGGTTTATACAAACTCTTTGTATAGGAATACACTCGCTTAACATATCTCCCACATGAATGAATCAGGATTATGATCATTTTTTAGCATTTTACATACTTGTAACACCTACAAAGCAGGCTATATCTGTAGTGTCACCAGAATAAGGTACCCAACTTTATCCATTTACTACAAAACCGTTTAGGTATTATTTAAAATAAGATCCACTTGTATGTCTCTACATACTTGTTTAAATTACATGAAATAACCTTCAGATCTTAGTTATTGGATTGAGTATATGCTTATAAAACAACACTTATTTTATTAACAACAATATGTTTAACAAAGTTTACAAATCTACGAAGATTACAAGGAGGTATTTAGGATACCATTCCCAACAATCCTCTCAACTATCCTAAAGTTTTTAGGGAAGACTATGTACAATAAAGACATACACTATATTCCACAGAAACATAATCATTCTTAGTAAAGATTTTTTCAATCAAGAACTAATATTATTATCTTTAAAAGAGATTTCTACGTAAGGAGACATTCATTAATAGATAATAATTTTTATAAATGTCTTAAATTTTGAATTTATTTCATAGAAAAACTTTTAGACATAACTTGGGACAATTCTAACCTTTTCAATTATCATTTAATATGTCTGGTTTTTTTTCTTTTTTCTTTTTTGGTAATCGTTTTTCAAAACTTTTTGTTTGTGGTAAATAATAAATTTTCCATTGTAATGCATTTAATAAGAATCAATTGAGATTTTGTTTTCCAAAGTGACATTTATCGAATTTAGTGGGACTACATTTATTTGCAAAAATCCCTGATTTTCAGTTTGACAATTTATTGGCATAATTTTATGGTTACAAATCTTCATTTTTTTTTTTTTCGTTTTTATGTATATATATAACCGAAACATAATTCCAAATATATACCATGATGATTTGAATGGTGAGTTAATTCCAAATACATTTAAAAAGAAGCACATATTTAAAGTTGTTATATAATATAATATTTCCAAATTTTAAATGTTATTAATTTGTTTCTATTGAATTAGTAACTCCAAATACTTTGCCAATAATATACACATGTATATTTAGTTATTCCACAGAATATATACCTCATATATATGCTACCAAACTATATCATACATTAAGATAGAATGACATCATAAAATTATTTAAAAAAAAATAAATCAAATTCGTAGAGTTCAAATTATTAAGTTTAGAGTGTTAATAATGTTATTTCTTCCCCCATAAATCAATCAAATATTCAATTTGTATATTTAATGTATAGTGTGTAAGGGGATACCGGTGTAAATATGCAATATACAGTTGAATATCACTAACTAACTATATGTTAAACAATAGTATATATTTAATACGAATATCTATAGCTAACTATATTTAAACAATGATATTGCAGCCGCTAGGGTTGGCAAACGGGCCAGGGGCGGGGCGGAGGGGCGCCCCCATTCCTCGCCCCCGCCCCCCGCATTTAAAAGGCGGGAAGAGGGCAGGGATTCCCCGTCGGAGAATGGGGCCGCCACGGGGCCACATTTTCCCGTTTCCCCCGCGGGATTCTCTGTGGGGATCCCCCATTTTTTTTAGTTAAAATTTGATTAGTCCCTACAAAAAAATCCATTAAAAAAGTTTAATCGAATTCCTGATTTTTTTTAAATTCAAGGATTTTATTTGAAATTTGACTAATGCACAACAAAATGAACAAAACAATAGACTATTCTATGAATATAAACAAATTGAATTTAAAAACTAACAAATCTATTAGATAACTTTACATTAAAATTCAATAAAGTTTTGATAAGAAGTCAATTAAAGGCAAATGTCTGATACATTCAAATAAAGCAATACAACTTAAAATTCAATAAAACTCGTTCCATTCCTCTCTTCAATGACTTCACAATCAAAATTTTCAAACCTTCTTGGCATTATCCCATTCTTAGTTGTATTCATTCCCTACATTTAAATGTAATAAACAAATAATTTCACAAAAAAAAAATAAAAATAGGACCACAAAATAATGTTAATCCTTGAGCATACCTTAGTCACCCATGCCATCTTCATCAGAATTTGTCCTGGCTCTTCTAAAAGTTACTAAAATGTGTAACCATTTTCTTTTCCGCCGTGCCTAGTACTTACATTGTCAAATATTTTATAAAAGAAAATATTTATTAATATCTTAAAAATGATAAGAAAGATGGTAAAACAAAATAGCACAAAACTAGACCTGTCAAACTTCAGTTGCAATCCAATTTTGAGCGCACATCAAAGGCCTCTATCATTTTTGATGAGTTTTGGTACGATATGGGCTTACATCCTACCACAGGTACTAAAAAGCAGAAGCTCTGATGCAAACACTAGATAGTGGGATGGGCCAAATATGTCTCTTGCAAATTCTTTGTAAATTGGGATACTTGACACCATTCAATTTCCAACTAACTCAAAATGTCAAAATCGGATGTTCGAGGTAAGACAGGTTCAGCCAAATAATGCATCAAAAACGGTTACTTCTGATTCATATTATTGTAATTTGGATTCAAAACAAGCAGAGTCATAATCATAACCATCAAATTCGATATTCTGTGAGGTTCCATCCCAAATTTCTAGCGTGATAATCATCAACATTTCACCTTCATGCTGTCAGCTGATATTTTTTTTCCAAATCTGAACAAATTTTTTAATCTTTCCACTTAAGAAAAAAAACTAATCTCCATAAATTTCTAGGGAAGTAAAACTCAATAACTTTAATTTGTAACGTGGATCTAAAACACAGCTAATGGTCATTATCCCATGAATTGTCTTCCCATTACTTATCAAACTTTTGACAATCAATATTTGAAGCTATGTCTCGATCTCTTGAATGCCAGAATGTAAGTTCCCACTCAAGAAATAACCAGTTTTTCAGTTTACAAAATTTTTGGGAAAAAAACAATAGGATATATTTGGATCCAAGAAATTATTTAGTTACGTGATGAAATATGTTTCAGTTTCTCACATATTTTCTTTTGGCTAATACTTGATCAAGGCCAAACACTTTTCTTTGTTCTCGTTGTTTTTAGATTTCGATAAAAAACAGCTTTGTACTTTAATGCAGTGACTAACATAAAATAGGTAGAATTTTCACTAGTACATTACAATCAAGACTCAACAATCTGACATCATATAACATTCAACTGTCGAAAGTTTCCCCCTTCAAATTTTCTTTTTTTTTTTTTTTTTTTTTTTTTTTTTTTTTTGTATATGCACCCAAAAGGACACACTACTACGTACTCTTTTGATCCCAATCTCCTATCACTGCTAACCCCAAAAATCTTTTACAATACAAAGTTCAGAATATGTAGCGTAACACTGCATAATGAATAAACTCCCATCCAATATTAGTTTCCACATAAACTATCAAACAAGCATATTAACATTAGTCATTGGTATAACAATATCTACGATGACAATTTCGATCAATATTCGCAATCTAACAGACATTCCATTATTTCTTCCAGAAGGCATCTTAGAAGTGTGTGGAGAAAGGCCATGATATAACTTGATTAATTTTGTTTTTGCAAAACCTAACTATCATCAACAAAGTGAGCAGTTTTGACAGCCCAAATACCTTTGTTTGGTGGTTGGGAAGTCCACATGTCGTTTTGTCAGGGCAATCTTTCCTTTTGAATCTCATTCAACAATGCCATGGTTTTCAACTTTTTAAGTCTCATAAATTTTTCAAAATCCCTTCTTTATTGTGTTTCTTGACACCATCTTAAAAATGGTTGGATGACATTACGAAATTCCTTAAAACCTTCATGGCTCAATTTTGAGATAGGTATATTCATGTCTTAATTAATCATCCCTAGCTAATGCTTTTTTTACAGTGTTCCTGATTCGAAGTTATATAAAACTCATATGTATTGTTCTTCTCTCTATTAGGATTCAATAGGGATTGTCGTATGTCCTTTTGTCCTTTATAATGGCATATCTTAATTGATCATGTAAATGTTTGGGTTCCATTTTTACTTTCCACCCCCTAATTTTCGTTTGCGGTATTACAAATTGTCATTGTTCTACTCATCTATTTTTTGTTTCTTAAAAATGGTTCCAAACAACGATGTCAATTTATAAGATCCCTTTCCAATATCCTCATCAAGAATAATACAATTATCCAACATTCAAATTATCATAATTTGATAAAGCATGAAGTTAAATTTGGGGTTGAATCTGGGGTTGGATTGATTGGACTTTGGAATTGGGGGGATTTGAAGGATCTTTTATTTGTAGAAGGTGATGAAGACATTGTTTCAACCTAATTCAAAAGCATACAAACATTAATTTAAAAAAACCCCTCTTCAGACTTGGACTATATTCAAAGCATTCAACGGTTCAAACACAAAATTGAAAGGCAATTCAAATTTCAAACATCACAAACATATTAAGCCCTAAAATTCAAAACATTCAAATATCAAATATTACACGAATATATTTTTCAAACATATTCAAGCCTTAAACAGATTCAAATCATTCAAATATCAAAGCATGACAAACATATTCTCAAACATATTATTTTACTAAATTTCAAGCATACTTTTCAAAAATATCTAAAACGGCCAAACAAGAGAATGAAAGGAAATTTTACTGGTACGGGCTTGAACTTTAAAGTCTTGAAAAGGTTGAAACGGATAGTATCTTGCCTCTCCGGAAATAGCACAAAATCTGTTTTTTTTTCAAAAGAAAAACAACATAAAGAAGTTTAGAACAGTCAAAATATTATAAAAACAACACGGACGACGTCGGAATGTTTACCTGAATGGGCTGAGGGGTGAGTTGAGAAAACACAGAAGTGTTTTCAGCTTTAACGCTCAGTGTGGCGCAGACTTCAGAGGCTCAGACTGGACGGGAGCAGTAGAAGTGTTTCAGCGAATCACGACTCGGTTGGACGCTGGGTATGATTAATCAGCTAGACGAGAGCTCTTAATCTTCACGAATCACGGAACCGAATGCGTCAAAGGTGTTTACAGCGAATCAGTTGGACGCTGGTGGAGCTGGAAGCAGTGGAAGCCGGGAGAGATAGAGCAGAGGGAGGTGCTGGTGTTGAGTTACGTTAATTTTGGAATTAGGATTTTTGGGGTGAGTGAGCAGTAAAAGCCAATAAGGATTTAATATTTTGGAAAAAGGAAGGAAGAGAGGAAAATATTTTTGATTTTTTTTTTAAAAAAAATATTTAAATTTGGGCCTTTTTTCATTTTGGGTCTTTTTATATATTTTTATAATAATTTATAAAATTTTATATATATAAATTCGGGCCGGGGCGGGATCTGGTCCGGTCCTCCGTCGTCCCCGATTGGGGCCCGGAAATAAATTCCCCGGTTTTGACCCCATCCTCAGTCCAACCGGGGAATCCTCAACACCGAACGAGGGGGGGCCCGCCCCTCACGGTTTTTTTGCCAACCCTTGCAGCCGCAATAAAACCATTATGTTTTGAAATTAAAAACAAATTGTATAATTAACACCTAAATCAACGTCCATCCATCCTGCAAGCTCAGATGCCATTAACCAGATTACCAAGATATATATGGATTATTTGAAATTAAACTCACAATATATCCCAACAACCAGATTGAGATCCATTGTGGACCCATTCATCTCAAGTTTCAAAACCTTAGATCTGACTTTTTGTGTTTATTGCTAGATTTCCCTCGTCAATTCATGGAGCTTCTCTAACCTCAGTCTAACACCACCTATTAAATTAGTGTCGTCCAACCAAGATCTAACATTGATCAACACCATGTCCCATTGTAAGACATCCATTTCTGGACCTTTGTAAAACCTCAAACACTCTAACTGCGTCA
>NW_024065299.1:26099-35054 GCF_009727055.1 Benincasa hispida | reverse complement strand
ATATTTATTTTAAAATTTAATTTTCAAATTAAAGGGAGGGAATTACAACTCCCTTCCCTTAATTCTCTCAATTAACGTGTTGGTGGGGAGTAGTTTTTTTACACAAAATTTCTGTTTTGTTTTTTCATCTTCTTCTTCACAGAGAAGAAAGAGTGAGAAGAAATCTTCTGTATTTTTTCTCTCCGAATAAAATCCCTTCTCTCTCAAACTCTCGCCCTCTTCCAAAATTCTTTAAATCTCACACTTCTTGCATATTCTCACCTTACCATAGGGAAAATATAGAGGAAGACTTTGTGGCGGTGGCCCTCATTAACGTGTTCGTGATCGACTCGAAGAAGAGGATTCATGAAGAAGTTTTTTAGTATTCAAGGATATGATTTCTTCTCCCATTTCCTATTTAAACGCAAGCCGTAAATTTTTTAATTAATGCATAATTTTCTGTTTAGGTCATACAATTTGTATTTTGTGAAAAATTGAAAACTAGGTCAATCCCCGGTTCCACTACAGAACTTCACAGTTCCTTCAATTAGTATCAGAGTTGAGGTTTTTGGTCCCGATTTCTCAAATTTTTCAGAATTAATTTTACAGAATCAGTGGGTTTTTGCATTATGTATGTTAATGAATGTATGGAATGAATATCTTGAAATTTTTGGATGTTTCGAGATTGGATTTTGGTAACACTGCTTTATTATTATTATTATTTACAAATTTTGATTTGTAAGGGTCCGATGTTTTGGGCATAACTAAATCTATAAAGTCTGTAATTTGATTGTCTTGTGATCATCCGATGGATTTTTGGAGAAATAGAGGCTAAATTCATAGGAATTTGGACTGAATTCGCAACTGTACAGTGGCTGCTGTATAGTAGTGTTGCAATGCTATGTCCTAGCGTCACAATGGTGTGAATGGGCAGAACAAGTTGATCTTTCCGTAGCATTGCAACATTCCGAGATGGAAAGAATGAACTGATTCGCGCACAATTTGGTTCGTGGCTCAATTGGTTTGTGTCTGGTTCACTTGGTTCAAGTGGTTCGTGGCTGGTTTGGGTGCTGGATGGTCCAGTTCATGCAGTTCAAGATCCAATTCACTTGTTTTGAATCGGTTGACTATTAATTTTGTAATAGTCAACTATTTGTAGTTAATTAAATTAACATAATTGTTATATTAATTTAATTAATTGTTTAGGAGTCCAATCCCAGACTAATAATTATTTTAAATTATGCATATGATGTATGATTTATTTTATATATTTATATGCCAAAATGTATGCCATATGGTAAAATCCCACCATAGGTTTGTTGAGGTTGATGCTCTAAAGTCTCGTATCCTGTAGTTTGTGAACAGTTTGTACGAAGGCTTGTGATGTATAATATATGATATTTTACTTCACTTTTTGAATTTGCTTAGTTGTTTGTTTTATTTGCTTTACCATAAACCAATAAACCTAAAATTCCTGGTTATCTAGATGTAACTTAAGCATGTATGTGGTGACATATAAGTGGATCATGTCTTAAGTGATAACCAAAATGGTCTGCAGTATATGGATATATGAGGGAAACCTTATCCTGATAATGCTACGGATGTGGCCCGCTTTGTGGAACGGTCAAAAGTGTTGTGACTTGTCACAGATGGTCTGATCCTGATCATTCATGTAGAGGGCATGCGAGCGGGGGCGTCGTATACAAAGAGTTTGTATAAGACTTGACCATGAAGTGTTAACATCTCGTTATATAACACCATTCATGATAGAGACTTCACTTCACTAGGATGACCATTGGTAACATGACCTTAATCCTGAGTGAGTTGGGAACTCCTACCATTGAGTGTGATTCTTTGATTTGTATGGGTGCGAGTGGCTAGGTCGCCGACTCAAACCTACCATTTTGGAGATTCGTCTGATTTGGGAGCTGGGAAATCAGCTACACAAGATGGAATTCACTCCTTCCCTGAAGCAGGGACGAGTAGATAGATAGCTCCCTTAAGGGCTGATTCTAGGGTTTGAATGATGTGGCGCCACACACCTTCTCTTCACCCGAAAGGTGTTCACACATAGTTGGACTATGTTGTATTGTTCATTAGAGGAATCAGTGGTACTTAAGAGTGAGATGTACCTACAGGGGCAAAAAGGTAAATTGGACCAACTGTACTTATGAGCATCTGTGAAGGGTCATCGTACTCATTATTGGTTATATCCAATGGACACAGAAATATATCTATAGTAAGAAGAGTTCAGCTGTTGGTCTTTAATGGAATGTTTGGCAGTTAACGAATGGTGGATCTTGTGGCTAAAGAGTTTAGTCAGCTATTCACGTACCGTTTAGAGCTTCAAGCCACAGGTTCATAAGATTCCCTATGTAGCTTGGATAAAGTCGAGAATCAATTTTTGGGTCAGTTTGAAATGTTCAAATTGACAAGAGGGAGTTCGATTATATATGATATAATTAAACTCGTCAATTATATATAATATAATCGACTAAATGTATAGGACACATTATTTTGGAGGTAATTAGATATAAATATGATTTATATCAAGTAGAGGATAAATTACTATAGTAGATATATGATATCAAACTATAGGTTAAGAATATAATATGATTATATTCATTTATTATTTAAATTAGTCGGTTATATGATAATTGGCTGGAAATTTCTTCTAAATCGTGTGATAGTGGGAAGATTGATTTCGGTTATTGTAACTGAAGAATAAAATGAAAATTGGTTTCATTTTGCAATGAGTTCGAAAAAATTGTAAAAGGTGTGGAAATGTAACGATCGCTTAGCTGAGAGCCTATACGATAACGCCTTATTGCCTAAACGATCGCACACCCCACGTACTAAACGATCGCACGTGTTTTCTAAACATCGCTTAGCATGCTAAGTTTTATAAACGATTGCTTAGTAATTACTAAACAATCACTTAATAAAACCTACAGGAACGTGTACCTTTCTTTAAGCGACAAGCACCCACTATGTGATAGCTCTATCCCACTTGCTTGTCGTTCTACACGATCGTCCATTTCCTCCTTCCTCTACAAGTTCCATCAAAGTCCACTCTTTGGATTCTCACTCTGAGAATAACAAGGGCTTCGAGTGGTGGTGTCGTCCCCGGTCCTTCTTGTTCGTGGGCTGCCGTTCGTCTAGACGATCGTACTGCTGATAGCCGACTGTTTGTTGGGCGATAAAGACCGTAGAGGGTTTGCTTCTGCTGGATTGAGTTCGACTGAAGATAGTTTTCAACTGGTACATTTACTCAATCTGTTATTATTTATTTGTTAAAGCATGCCTATAATTAGTGTTAAAATGCATACTTGCTTGTGAGAATGTGTGTATGGTAATTCGGTCACAATGAAATAGGAAAAATCTGAACACGCTCATGGATACTCTTGTTCAAGAGTTCCTTCAAGGTTTTGCATCATTTATATTATAAATGTTATAATGTATAGTTACATGATTTAATTTATAGTATGCTCACACATCATATAATATAAATGTTATAATATATGGTTGCATGCATTAATAACATAGCCATGCATCATTTATACTATAAGTGTTATAATATATAGTTTGAATGTATGAATGAATATATGTTATTAATAATTTCATTACTTTATTATATAAGTGTTATGTATGTTAAATAATGAAATGAAATTGCATGAAGTATGACACTACCTTAGATTATTTTATAATTGTTATAATTTACCTATATATGCATGCACATGCAATAATTGATTTTAAGTTATTTCATTTCTTTTATAAAAGTCATAATGAAATAAATTAGAATTAAAATCAATAAGTCGGAATTGCATGAAAACATTTGCTTAAAATCATTTTTTAAAATAGTTTTAAAACATGATTCACATAGACCTAAGATCTCATTTCTAATGTTATTAGAAATTAGTTTAAACTTTTAATAAGTTTAATAGGATTAAATTGCTATTAATTAAAAGATTAATTTGTAACGAATGTATCTATAAGGAAACTTTTGTCTAATGCTAATTTTGTCTGGGCTAGGGTATTTAAGTTGACGGAAATGGAATACCCCTACCTGAGAACTGACCTGGAAAGGTGAATTAGATAGATTTGCTACAAGCATGTCATAGGTTTATTAAAGTGTTTAATGAACATTAACCAAAGTTGTTTAAATATCCAAAGTAAGTGTTACTTTTGGGAAAATTTAAACAATCACTTAGTAAAATAATTAGCCATATTTTTCTATGTTAAATTAACCCTAGGTAAAACACTCAGTTGAAGAAAAATGGGGTATATGATACTTCATTTCTGTTCACGTTTCTTCCTCAAGGTTCACACCATGAGATCTATATTCGACCTCGAGGCACCTTTGCTTGTGTCCTTCTACAGATGGTGTTTGTATAGGTCAATACCAAGGTGAATGGAGAGAGTGTTTATATAAGTGAGAGTGGGACGTGTGTCAACACATCTCTCGGTCTCTCTCATTAGTTTATAGTAAATTTTTATTCTCTGTCTCGAGGCACCTTTGCTTACATATGGCATTTGCATGACCTTTTACTCAAACTCTAGAAATGGATAGGATTACTTTAGTTTTTTGCCTTAATTCTTTTTCCCTATGGTTGACTCATTGGGGCGGAACTCTAGGATCTAAAATGAGTGGTTGCATTTACAAGAAAATGTTAAGCAAGTTATCAGTTTTTGGATCGAACAATGGCGACTGATATTTACAGTAACAAAGAGTTGTTCTATATATTGATTAAGACTATCTCATTTTAGTGAAGGGGTACCTGATCACCCTACGATGGCTTTTACCTTGCCTCACTGAAACATCATTGCAAAATGGATGTCATATAGGGTGCATTATATTATTTTGCTAAATTTGATTGGTTTTTCAAATGGGTAATGCTAGAATCCTAATATGAATAATATGTATTTTTCAGCAAATTCACTATGACTTCTGCAACATTAAATATACTCATTGCCAACAAACATACTGGCGAAAACTACACAACTTGGAAAAACACAATCAACACAATTTTAATCATTGATGACCTGAGGTTTGTCTTGATGGAGGAGTGTCCTCTTGTTCATGCTCAAAATGCTACTTGAAACGTTTGATAGGCATATGAGCACTGGATAAGGACAAATGAAAAGGCCTGAGCATATATCTTGGCAAGCCTTTCTGATGTCTTGGCCAAGAAGCATGAGTCCATAATCACTGCCCATGAGATCATGTAGTCCCGGCGGGGGATGTTCAGACAACCGTTCGCACAACTCAGGCATGACAATCTAAAAATATCTTCAATGCTCGTATGCAAGAAAGGGTATCTGTTAGAGAACACGTTCTCAACATGATGGTTCACTTCAACGTGGTGGAGATGAATGAGTCTGTCATCGATGAAGCCATTTAAGTTAGCTTCATATTGGAATCTTTACCTGAAAATTTCATGCAGTTCCATAGCAATTTTGTTATGAACGGGATTGACTACAATCTGACACTTTGCCCAATGAGCTACAGACTTTCTAGTCTTTGATGAAAATCATGGAACAGAAGGGTGAGGTAAATGTTGCTTTATCCTCTAAGAAGTTCTACAGAGGTTCGACCTTTGGAACTAAGTCTATGCCTTCTTCTTTCGACACCAAAATGTGGAAGAAGAAGAAAGGTGGATAGGGGAAAGCTAACCCACCAGCTACTGCCTAGAAGGGCAAGAAGGCCAATGCTACAAAGGGAATCTGCTTCCATTGCAACCATGAGGGGCACTAGAAGAAGAATTGTCCCAAATATTTGGGAGAAAAGAAGGAGGTCAAGCAAGGAAAATATGATTTACTTTTTTTGGAGACTGGTTTAGTGGAGAATGATGATTCAGCTTGGATAATAGATTCAGGCGCTACTAACCATGTTTGTTCTTCATTTCAGGGAACTAGTTCCTGCCGACAACTGCAGGCTAGGAAGATGACGATGCATGTTGGAACTGGACATATCATCTCAGTTGTGCCAGTGGGAGGACTCGAACTTACTTTATAGAATAGATATATTTTATTAAAAAATGTATTTGTTGTTCCTAATTTAAAGAGGAACTTAATTTCTATAAAGTGTTTGATTGAACAACAATATTTTGTACATTTTTCTATGAATAAAGCATTTATTTATAAGAATGGTATAAAACTTTATTCTGTTAAGCTAGAAGATAATCTTTATGTACTAAGACTGTTAGCAACTAAAGCCCTCCTAAATACCGAACTATTGAAAACTGCAGTAGCTCAAATAAAAGACTTAAAATTTCTCCTAAGGAAAATGCCCATCTTTGGCACCTGAGATTAAGACACATAAATCTCAATAGGATTGAGAGACTGTTCAAGAATGGACTTCTAAGTGAGTTAGAAGAAAATTCCTTACATGTGTGTGAGTCATGCCCTGAAGAAAAAATGACTAAAAGATCTTTTACTGGAAAAGGTCACAGGGCCAAAGAACCCTTAAAACTTGTGCATTCAGACCTCTATGGCCCGATGAATGTTAAGAAAAGATGATGGTTTGAATATTTCATCACAATTATCGATGATTACTCTAGATATGGGTATGTTTATTTAATGCAACATAAGTCTGAAGTTCTTGAAAAGTTCAAGGAGTACAAGGCTGAAGTTGTAAACGCATTAAATAAAACCATAAAATATTTCATTTTGATCGAGGTGGAGATTATTTGGATCTAAAATTCCAAGACTATTTGATAGAACATAGAATTGTATCCCAACTCTCGGAACCTAGTATATCTCAGCAGAATGGTGTATCAGAAAGGAAAAATCGAACCCTGTTAGACATGGTTCGGTCAATGATGAGTTATGTTTCCCTACCAAACTCGTTTTGCGGTTATGCAGTACATACTGCAACTAACATTTTGAACTGTGTTCCATCTAAAAGTGTTACTGGAACACCTTTGGAATTATGGAATGGTCGTAAAGGTAGTTTACGTCATTTCAAGATCTAGGATTGCCCAACACATGTGCTTGAGGCAAATCCTAAGAAATTGGAACCTTGTTCAAATTGTTATTATTTGTAGGTTACCCTAAAGGAACGAGAGGTGGTTACTTCTACGATCCTAAGGATAATAAGGTGTTTGTATCTATAAACGCTACCTTTTTAGAAGAGGACCACACAAGGGAGCACAAACTCTGCAGTAAAATTATGTTGAATGAACTTTCTAATGAAACTACTGAATCTTCAACTAGAGTTATTGAAGAACCTAATACCTCAACAAAAGTTGTTGAAGTTGGATCATCTAGTAGGTCAAATCCACCTTAAGTGTTGAGAGAGCCTCGATGTAGTGGAAGGGTTGTGAACCCACCTGTTCATTATATGGGTTTAACAGAAACCATAGCTATGGTAGCTGACGAAGATGTTGAGGATCCATTGTCTTACAAAAAGGCAATGTGAGATGTTGACAAAGATGGGTGAATCAAAGCTATGGATCTCAAAATGGAGTCTATATACTTCAATTCTAAGGAGACTTTCTCACCTGTTGACATGTTGAGACTATTTGGATCCTCCTGTTCATTGCCTCATATTATGACTATGAGATTTGGCAAATGAATGTCAAGACTGCCTTTTAGAATGATAATTTTGAGGAGACCATTTATAGGAGCAACCTGAGGGATTCAAAACTCAAGGTCAAAAGCAAAAAGTTTGCAAGCTTAACCGGTCCATTTATGAATTGAAGCAAGGTTCTCAAACTTGGAATATAAGATTTGATACTGCGATCAAATCTTATGGCTTTGATCAAAATGGTAATGAGGCTTGTATATACAAGAGAATCATCAACAGTTCAATAACTTTTCTAATGCTATATGTGTTGGGTTGTATGTCTTAAAACTCGTAGTTTGTAAACAGTAAATATATATGAAATTTATTCAGACAAATGTTGTGAAATAAAAATGAATTGATTGTTTAATAACTCTAATCCAATAAACTACAAACCCTTGGCTATTGTAATGAATACTTGGACTTTATGTGGAGACATAAACTAGATCAAATTCAAGTAAAATAGCCTAAACAGTCTATAGTACTTGGATTAGGTTGGGTACCTATTTCTGGAGATACTATTGAATATGACCCGCTTTATGATTGTTACAAATGTTGTAAAGTGTCATAAACGATGTGATCAATTTGTTCATGTAGAGACATGTGAGCGGGGGTGTTCTACACGATGAGATTGTGTAAGATTGACCACGAAATAACCACTGTTATGTATTAACACAGTTTACTGTTAACACTGATTAATTTCACTTCTTGATGACCTAGATAACTTGATCTGAATCTTGAGCTATCTATGAACTCTTGTTTATTTAGGATTGTCCCTTGATCTGCATAAGTGAGGGTAAGCTCAACAATGGTGCTCAATATGCCTTCCATTTCAGGGATAAGACTGGGTAGATAGCTGGGGTCATAGAATTTGCAAGATGAAATTCCTTGCTACCCATTTTAGAGATAGTAGAAAGGTTGTTCTCTTAAGAGCTGATCCTGGGTCTTGAATAAGGGGCCTCATCCTCTCATTAGTCTGAGAAGGAATGGATTTAGTGATTAAGATCCTAAATCAATTGTTCATTAGAGAAACAATGGTACATAAGAAGAAAAGATGAAACTCAGGGGTAAAACGGTAATTGACCTAGCTGAGGTTACGAACAACCTGTGAAGGATCAACTTATCGATGACGGTTATATCAAATGGACATAAAATATATCTACAATGAGAAGAGTGCTACTACAGGCTATAGTGGACATTCCTGTTAGTTAACGGATGTTGATTAACTAGGTTAAAGAGTTTGATCGGTTAGTCTCAGATCATTGGAGCCCATGATCTGTAGGTTCATCGGGTCTTCTTGCTAGCTCAATACAGACAAAATTGAAGAACGGTGAAGTGAGAATTTAAAATATTCAAATTCGGCCTTTAAGGAAAATTGTATTTTATATAAGATATAATTTACAATTAAATAA
>NW_024065299.1:0-26079 GCF_009727055.1 Benincasa hispida | reverse complement strand
ATTTTCTTATATAATATTTTAAATAAAATATTAGCATGAAAGTGTTTTAAAAATTGATTCATGTGACTAATCAAAATTAGGTATCAAAGTCAATTTAATATGTGATATTGAATTTTTTATTTTATTTAATTAAATAATTTCTAAAATATTAAAAATTTATTTCATATTTTTTTCAAATAAAATTGTTTTGTTATAAATTTTTTAATAAAAAATTAGTTAGTGGAAAAATCCAATTATTGGATTTTCTCACTAACTAAGTGGGTTTTGAAGTGGCTTATGCTAAACTTGGCACCTATATTATTTATGCTAATGGAGTTTGAGGTGAAGGCCAAGCAAGAGGGGATTTTGCATGTTTTTGGTTTATAAATAGGTTTTAATTTTCATTTGTTAAAAACTCATGATTCCTTGATTATTTGATCATTTATCTTCCACAAAAACCTCTTTTACTCTCCAGATAATTTAGTGAAATTTCCTATTTTTCACTAAAAAAAATTTCCCACAACCGTGTTATTCAATTAGAGAATAGAGAGGATTTACCGTTGGTGGTGCCGATTGCTCACAGAGACGAAGATTCTTGTGGAAACTATAAAGGTTGTATATCTAACTTTCTTTGCATGCTTAATCCTAGTTTATTTAATGTAATTAGAGCATTATTGATCCTTTGCATTCACTGTTGTGCTTCTTTTTATTCAACAGTATGTAGATGATATCCTACTCATTAGGAATGATGTAGGTCTATTGACTGAAATTAAGAATTGGGTAGCGACCATTCCAAATGAAATAATTGGAAGAGGCGCAGTTTGTTTTGGGTATTCAAATATTCAAATGTTATGTACTCAGACTCTGATTTCCAAACTGATAAGGTTTCTAGGAAATCCACATTAGGATCAGTGTTCACTCTTAACGGAGGAGCAGTAGTTTGGAAGAGCACCAAGAAGGGGTGCATTGCTGAATCCACTATGGAGACTGAGTACGTAGTGACTTGTGAAGTTGCTAAGGAAGTTGTGTGGCTCAAGAAATTCCTGACAGATCTGGAAGTAGTTTCAGACATATCAAAACCCATCACTTTTTAATGTGGTAATAGTGGTGTTGTGGCTAATTTCCGAGAGCTTAGGAGTCACAAGCGTGGGAAACACATAGAGCGAAAGTATCATCTCATCCAAGAAATTGTGCATCGAAGGGACGTGATCATCACGCAGATAACTTCGAAGCACAACGTTGCTGATCTATTTACAAAGGCTCTCACGACTATGGTGTTTGAAGGTCACCTGTAGAGTATAGGTCTACGAAATAGGCTACGTTTAGTCTAGGACAAATGGGAGATTTTATATTGGGCGTATATTATGCCCTAGTTTATTGTTTTATGTGTACTTTTATATCATTATGACTTTTATGATGTACACCCCACTAGCTTTAGGACAAGTGGGAGATTGTTGGAGTTGATGCCATAAATCTTGTGGGTTCTGTAGTTTGTATTTGTAATATACAAACATTTTATTTATTTAATAAAATATGAGATGTTTTATTCCATATTTAGTAGAATTAACCCATAAACCAATAAGCTAATATCCAAGATTATCATATGTAGCTTAAACATGTATGTAGAGACATACAGGTGGATCATGTTAAGTGATAACCCAAATCGTCTGTAGTAGATGGATAAGATCGGGTACCTTATCCTGGTAACACTACAAATATGGCCCACTTTATGGATGTTACAATTGTTGTAAAGTGCTACAGATGATCTGATCCTGATCATTCATATAAGACCGAACCACGAAATGACTAGTTTCATTATATAACGTCGTTCATAATAGAGATTTACATTTCACTAGGATGATCATATATAACATAACCTGAATCTTGAGTGAATTGTGAACTCCTGCCTATGAAGGTGATCTTTTAATTTGTATGGGTGAGAATGGCCAGATTGCCGACTCAATAAGCCTACAATTTTGGGGATTCTTTTGATTAGGGAGCTGGGAACACAACTACAGGAGACGAAATTTACTCCTTCTTTGACGTCTGGGTAAATAGATAAATTGCTCCTTTAAGGGTTGATTCCAGGACTTGAATAATGTGGCGCCACACTCTCTCTTGGGCGAGAAGGGTTTGGTCATAGTTGGACTATGACTTATTGTTCATTAGAGGAAACAGTTGTACTTAAGAAGCTAAATGTAACTATAGGGACAAAACGATAATTTTGGCCTAACTGTACTTTCAAGTAATTTGTGAAGGGTTATAGCACTGGTTGATTCGTTATATCCAATAGACACAGTAATATATTTGTAGTGTGAAGAGTGCAGTTGTTGGTCTTTAGTGGAGTGAGCGACTGTTAATGGATGTTGGGCCATTTAAGTAAAGAGATTAATTAATTATCTATGTATCTTTAGAGCTCAATAGGGATTATTGAGAATTAATTTTAGATTAATTTGAATTGTTCAAGTTAATTGAAAGAATTACTTATATGTGATATAATTGAATTAATTATATATGTGATATAATTAATATAATGTATTTCATACATTACAATATAAAGTTTATTCGAGAGGAAATAAACATTTGAATATGATTCAAATATTAATTATATGGATTGGGTTCATGTAATTAAATTTAGTATGGGATTTATATTAAATACCACAAATGATTGAGAGAATTAAAAACTATAAATTATATTGTATTTAATGCAATAAAAAACTATATGTTATGTATTATATTTGATATAACATATAATTATATATACATATAATAAGTTAATTATTATTATTATTATATATATATTATTTATATTTATTTTAAAATTTAAATTTCAAATTAATGGGAGGGAGTTATAATTCCCTCTCCTTAATTCTCTCAATTAACGTGTCGGTGGGGAGTAATTTTTTGGCGAAGAATTTTTGTTTTGTTTTTTCATCTTCTTCTTCACATAGAAGAAGGAGTGAGAAGAAATATTCTCTAATTTTTCTCTCTGAAAAAAATTTCCCTCTCTCTCAAGCTCTCTCGCTCTTCCAAAATTCTGCAAAGCTCACACCTCTTGCATATTCTCACCCTACCCTAGGGAGAATATAGAAGACGACTTTGTAGTGGTGCCCTTATTAACGTGTTCGTGATCGACTCGGAGAAGAGGATTCGTAAAGAAGATTTTTAGTCTTCAAGAGTATGATTTCTTCTTCCTTTTCCACTTTAATCGCATGCCATAAATTTTTTAATTAATGTATAATTTTCTGTTTAGATTCTGTAAAATTTGTATTGTGTGAAAATTTGAAAATTAGGTCGATCTCTGCTTCTGCTATGGAACTTCACAATTCTTTCATCATGTTGAGACTCTAGGTCATGGGAAGGGATTCTATGTTGTTTTTAGCATGATTCATTTCATATCACTTGTGATCAATTATTACCCGTTGAAACTATTTCTTGAGATCTCCAATCTATAAATGGCTTTTCCTCATAAGTGATTCATCTTTCTATAGACATGAGTCCCATCCTTTCTAAGGTTTTGAAAAAATTCTCTCTAGCTAGTTTTTTTTTGTCAAAGGAGTTGTCAGGTTTTCATCAGTTCGTTTGTGATCCACTCTAACTATACTAGTAGTGAGAAACTCTCTAATGATATTGTGCTTACGACGTATTTGTCGTCTCTTTCCATTGTAATAACAGTTCTATACTTTTGCGATTGCTACAATATTATCGCAATGGATCAATATGGTTCATACTCGTTTTTCCCATAGGGAAATCTCTGATAGCAGACTTCTAAGTCAGCTTGCTTCTTCACTAGCTATTGTTAGTGTATCATTTCTTACTTCATCATTGATTGGGCTAAAATAGTTTGTTTTTTGTACTTCCAAGAAATAGCTCCACTTGTTATATTAAAAGTATAGCCACTAGTAGCATTTGAATCATCTGAGAGGGAGTTCAATTTAGCTTCGCTGAACCCTTCCAAGATAGTAGGAAACTTTTGGTAATGTTATCCTAGATTCTGGATTTTTTCAAGTATCTCATAACCCTTTCTACAACATTCCAATGTTTCTCTTTTTGGAATGGAGTATTTACGGAATCCCCATGAATAGGATCAAACCTTATTCTATGGTTACTAGGTCTGCTTGTAAACCTACAAAGTCATCCTACAACACAAGCTATATCAGGCCTTGTCCAGTCAATAATGTATCTGAGACTTTCTATGATGCTTGCATACTCAGATTGATTAACACTGTAAATAGTGTTCTTGAACAACTTAACACTAGGATCATAAGGAGTACATGTTGGTTTACATTCAAAGCAATTATATTTCTTTAGAATATTTTCTATACAATGAGATTGATCCAAAGAAATTTCCTTTTTAGACTTAGTCATTTTTATGTCTAAGAATACATCTTCTTCTCCTAAGTTTTTCATATCAAAGTTTGCACTCAACAAGGATTTCACAACATTTATAATGTGCAAGTTCAATCCACAAATTAACAAATCATCTACATACAAATATATGATAGTGCATAGATTGTTTTTGAACTTATAGTAGATGCATTTGTCACTTCCATTAACTTTTAATCCTTTGGATGTGATAAGATTTTCGAATTTCTCATGCCATTGCTTAGGAGGTTGTTTCAAGCCATAAAGAGATTCATCTAACATGCAAACCTTGTTCTCTTGACTATGGACTATGAAGCCTTCAGGCTGTCCCACGTAAATCTCTTCCTTAAGTTCACCATTCAAGAATGTAGTCTTTACATTCATCTGGTGAACTACAAGGTTGTTTAGGACAATGAGAGAATACAACTCACGAATTAAGGTGATTCTGGTCACAGAGGAGAAAGTGTCGAAGAATTCTATGTTTTCTCTTTGTCTGAAACCCTTAGTTACAAGTCTGGCTTTGTACTTGTCAATTGTTCCATTAGGTTTGATTTTCTTCCTTAGGATCCATTTGCATCCTATTGCCTTACAACCAGGGGGTAGGTCTATTAAATGCCATGTCCTATTTGACTAAAGAGAGTCCAATTCATCATTTATTGCTTCTTACTATAAATTGGCATCTACTGAGGATAGGACACCTTTTAGGTTCTTAAGATCTTCTTCTATGTTGAAGGTTTGGAAGTCATCCCCAAAGTCCTTGATAGTATGAGTTCTTTTGTTTCTTATGTGCTCTAAGTTTGCTTCCTTATTGAGAGTTTGATTTCTAATTGATGGTAAACTACAAGATCTTAAGCCTTCACCATTCCTTTATTTGAAAAGAAATTTATCCTCAAAGAAGTTAGCATCATTGGATTCTATAATCATATAATTTATTAACTTATAAAAGCTATAGACTTGACTATTTTGTGCATACCCTATAAAGACTGATTCATAGGTTTTACTAGCAAGCTTCATTCTTTTAGAATTTGGTATTCTTACATAGGCTAGACACCCCTAAGTTTTGAAATATAACATGTTCGATTTCTTATTTTTAAGGACTTCTTAGGGTGAGGTTGTGTTTTTTGACTTTGGTATTCTATTAAGCATATAATACAAAGTAAGGATAATTTCACCCCAACAATAAGAGGCAACTCTTGAATTAAGTAAAATAGCAACTATTAGTTTAGATAGAGTTCTATTTTTCCTTTTAGCTTTACCATTCATTTCAAGAAAATAAGGTGCTGTATTTTCATGAATTATTTCATGCGAGTTATAGAAATTGTTAAAAACATCTTAATCGTATTCAGTTCCTCAATTACTATGAAGTCTCTTAACTTTTTTGTTACATTGGTTTTCTATTGCAGTCACAAATAATTTAATATGTCAAAAGCATCAATTTTATTTTTCAGCAGATATACGAATGTGAAGTCAGAGCAATCATCAATAAAAGTGATAAAGTATCTTTTACTATTCCTAGTCAAGATACCATCAAACACATATAAGTCTGAATGAATCAAATCTAGAGGCTCATATTCCTTAAATACAGATTTATGCGGAGACTTAGTTATTTTAGCTTGACTACAATATTCACATTTATCAAAGTCATTTATGGATAATTTAGGAATCATTTCCAACCTACTCATGTTACGAATTATTCATTTATTAACATGACAAAGCCTAGCATGCCAAATATTAAAAAAAAACATATCATATAAGAAAAAGATTGTGTTTTATTCATGTCAAGATTTAGATTGAATATTCCATAAGTTACATAACCCTTTCCCACGAAGACATTAGTTTTTTTGTGAGGGTATATAAATAAGCCCTTATGGTCCGAATGAAGCCAACCTTGTTGATGAGATAGCCCGAGACCAGATTCTTCCTTATTTTCGGGGCGTGCAGAACTTCCTTCAGAGTGACAGTCTTTCCAAAGATAAACTTCAACTTTACCTCGTTGATTCCAACAAATTTATGCAAAAGACTTCTCAACTATTGAAATCTCTATGCTTGAGGATCAATTTCAAAATTACATTATTGATATGCATTTAAATATTGAATTTGTTGAACTAAAAAGCATATGTGATATTGCATAAACATAGTCATGACAAATAAGGATAAGGTATATCCATTAGTTTATCGATTACTCACCTTGACGTTGATTTTACCTGTTGCAACAACTATTGTAGAGAGGACATTTTTTGTTAGGAATACTGTGAAGACTTGATCACATAACCGAATGAGAGATGATGACTGATTGTCTTATAGCATATATTGAGAACATTTTATTGGATAAGTTAGATAATAAATTTATCATGGATTGATTTCAAAACATGAAAATTCATAGAGAACATCAAACCAATTAACATATGAATCAATTAATATTGTTTTACATTTATTTATAAAAAAAAAAAAATTCAATTACATTTGTGTGTATAGTGCCCTTGCATAAAATTTCTAGATCCGTGATTAATCTTAGTGTACTCAAAGTGGCTTTTAAAGATTTATGGAGAATTTCCTAATTTTTCTTAATTTTAAATTGTCTATATTTTACTATCGCATATGTATATATATATATATAATGTAATAATATTTGTAAATTTGAGAAAATAAAATATTGTAGAGTGACAAAATAGGAAATAGATATCACCAAACAAAGTTAGTGAACATGAAATGAGAATGAATTTGGACATGCATGAAAGGAAAAAATAGACCGTAGAAAGTGTCACAGTCGTAGTTGCAAACAAAAGTTTGTCATTCTTGAAGACCAAATAGTCAATTTATTATTTATTTTTTTAAGTCTTACTTCTTTTTATTATAATTGCAGGATCGAAGATCGAACCTCCAAATCTAAAGAAAAATGTCATAGAGCTAAGCTCACATTGTTTTTATATCTTAATTTTTAGTTTTGCAAATCATCAAATTCTCTCGTTATACACTACTACAAAAACCAGATTACTTGATGCTTGAAACTTTTGAAGCAACATGTCAATTTGATGAAAAACGTCAAGAATAATGAAAAAGACGGAGTTTGACATAATTTTATGAATTTTTTCACGCTAGCCTAAACTTGATTTTTTAAAATGTCAAGTTTTATACGGTTTTAACTGGCATATTTTAAGTATCATGTATAAAAATTAATTAAACCCTTTATTTTTTATTTTCTTTCTCTTCATTTTTGTTTCCCCTCTCTTGTTTTTATTTCCATTCCATCCTTTATTATTAAACCGTACCTATTTTGTGTGAAAACGGCCGCAACTAGAGATGTCCACGAGGTGGGACGGGGCTGAGATGCCATTCCTCATCCCGTGAAATTCCCACGCAGGAAATCAAGAGGGGGATTCCCCGCAGGAAATTCGTGGAGATTGGGTTCCCCAAGGGGAATTTTTTCCCGTTACTCTCTTTTTTTGTAAAAATTCCAATTAATTTAAATCACTATGAGCAAATTTTAATTAAATAATTAACTTGATCACTAGATTGTTTATTATGGTTGGTTTTACACGACAATTTAAATTTAAAGATAAATTACTCAAATTTTGGCCTAAAAAAGCTAATTAATTTTTAATAGAAATAAATAAATATAAAAACAATTAGTCATATATATATAATCTAAATTTAAATATTCAATTTAAACATATTCATTATCTTTTCCAATAAATAATCAAATTTGAAAATTTAAACTTATATTTATATAATAATAATAATAACATAACATTAGATAATTATACTAAATAAATATGTAAGAAGCTAATCGGCCCGTCCCTGCCTCCGTTTAGCTCACAGAGAATTTTTTCTCCCATTCCCCGCCTAATTGGGGAATCCCCGCCCTATCCCCATGGAAAAATTGGACATTTCTAGCCACAACACCTCCCTCACCCATCATCTTCTTCTTCGATTCTCTCTTACTCACTCTACCCTTCGTCTTCCTCACACTATCACGCTGGCTCTCGTCGTCTGGTTTTCCCCTTTCCTATCATATTCTTCGTCTTTCGACCACAAATCTATTGTAGTTGGACTGGGGAGGAGGGTCTTCAAATTCCACATTGGAATTGTGAGCTTCTTCTTCTTCTCATTTCTTTTGCATTTTCCTTCCGTTTCTCTCTTCACAATGCTTCCTCTCCTCCAATTTCCTTCCAGATAAGATTTATTTTCGATTTTCCACTTGTTAATGTCGGTGTATTGTCCAAAAATCGAATCAAAATTTTGAGGCTGATGATTTTAGGGTTTTTATTTGCAGCGACGGAATGGATGGTCGTTTAAGCTTCTAACAGTGACGTGTTTGTCTTTAGAAACAAAAATGGAGAACCCTCAATTTCCATTGCTTTTGGACGTTTAAATCTTTTAGCCTAAGTACATCTGTGAGCACAAAATGATTCAAAAATGAAGCTTTGGGTTATGTCTATTCCATTTCCCCAAATCTTCCATCATGTAAAGCTAACCATCCCCTTGTAGTGATTTAACTCCATAAATGTAGGTCATGTAAGGTTCTTATTCTTTGCCTTATTTGTTTCATTCATAAATCGGATTCTATTGTAGCTGCCACTTGTTCTTGAAGCTTTGTGACCTTTTCATGAATCTGATTCTATTCTAGCTGCCGCTTGTTCTTGAACCATGATTTTCATATACTCGTGACTTATTCAATTGTTGTAGTTGCTATTGATATTGTTTTTTTTCCCCCTTCTTTTGCTGAAGTTGGAAGTGAGATTGGTTGGAAATTGATTGATGGTCATGAGATATTATGAAATTGAACTATGATTTGGATTGTTTAAAATAGTTATTTCGCTGCATGGATCAATGTTGGGTTGATCGTATTTTACAAGTCTCAAATACTCAAGATCAACGCAGGAGAGATGAAGAAATGAAATAGAAATATTCTGCTAAATCCTTGATACTTGGAACTCGATGCTTGACTGCTTCCTATTCGATCCTCAATGAAAATTATCTTCTTCGTCCAACAAGTCTTTGTTAAATCCTCGATGGAACTCGATGACAACAGAACTAATACTCGATCATACTTGACGGTTCTTGAACGATACTAGGTGCGACTCAAAGGTGAAAACGATGATCTCAAAGCTACTCGATAGCGAAGAATCGATGCATGATTGACTTGATAATCTAGTTACTTGATACGATTTGAAAGATAATTGAATGGCACGTGATTTGCAGTAAAGAAACACTCGAATGAACAAGAAAGATAAGGGAAGAAGAAAGAGACACTTTGTTTACGTGGTTCGACAAGATTGCCTACGTCCACGGAAAGATCTGAATTCTTTCTACTGATGAAGATTGCATACATATTTTTGTTGTTTACAGGAAACTAAGAAAATGATGATAACTCTGTGATTTGAATTAAAAATCAGTGGTATTTATAGAATATACCAGCTAACCGTTTTGAAAAGTTAGTTATAAACAAAGAAAACCTGAGGTATTTGAGTCAAAGCTTCTTCAAATTCTCCACCTTCACTCCAATGCCTTGCAGTCTTCTGATTTTCCTGATTCTGACCGGTTTGTCTACCCTGTGTCTGGAAGCTCAAAACCAACTTGTTCTAAACATTTAAATAATTTAAGCTTTGAAATAGGTTTTGTTAACATGTTAGCTTTATTTTAAAGTATGGACCTTCAAAATTTCTATCTCCTCTGTCTCGATTTTATCTCTAATGAAATGATATTTGATATCAATGTGCTTTGTTCTAGTGTGAAATTATGGATTTCGGGACAAATGGATAACACTTTAGTTGTCACAGTAGAGTTTCACTACTGTTTGATCTATTTCAAAGTCTTTCAACAGTCCCTTGAGCCACAAAGCCTCTTTGATTGCTTCAATTAAAGTCATATATTCAGCTTCTGTAGTAGATAGGGCTACTATAGGCTGTAGTGAGGCTTTCCAGCTGATTAGATTAGGACCAAAAAGGAAAAGGTAACTTGTTAAGGACCTTCTTTTGTCCAAATCACCAGCATAGTCAGCATCCATATATCCATAAAGCTCTAGGTTTGGTTTAATTGACCTCTGGTAGACTAACTTTGAGTTTTTAAACCAAATTAGATACCTTAGGATCCATTTAGTAGCCTTCCAGTGTATCTTACCAGGATTAGACATATATCTACTAACTAAGCTAGTTGAATATGAGAGATCAGGTCTAGTAGAAATCATTAAATACATTAGGCTTCCGACTGCTTGACTATAGGGTATGATAGCCATCTGTTTATGATGTTCTTGGTCAGAATCCTTAGGAGAGTTAGCTAAGGAAAGCTTAAAGTGCTGAACAATAGGTAAACTCACTGGTTTGACATCATTCATGTTGAACATTTTAAGGATCTTCTCACAGTAAGAGGACTGATTGATGCTTGGAATAGACTCCTCTTTGTTCCTATGGATCTTTACTTCTAAGACCTTGCTTGCTTCTCTTAAGTCCTTCATATCAAACTCTCCTTTTAAGAAGTTCTTAACATGGGTTAGATCTTCTTTGGACCTACCTGCGAGAAACATGTCATCTATATATATGAGTAGGTAAACATTGTCCTTGTAAGAACTGTATTTACATAGACACATATGTGAAATGAACTTCTTTTGAACCCAATGTAAGCAATATAGTCATTGAATCTCTTATACCAACATCTAGGTGATTGTTTTAACCCATATATAGACTTATTGAGTAAGCAAAAAAGATTTTCTTTTCCTTTAACTTCAAATCCTTTAGGTTGCGTCATATAGATTGTCTTTTCTAGATGTCCATGGAGAAAGGCATTTTTGACATCTAGTTGATACAATTCTATATTATTTTGAGCAACTAAGGATAGAAGAAATCTTATGGAAGTCTGTTTTACAACAGGGGAAAAATCTCAAAATAGTATATTCCTTTCATTTGAGTGAACCCTTTTGCAACCAATCTAGCTTTAAACCTAGGCTTTTGATCATAGGATACTCCTTCTTTAAGTTAGAAGATCCATTTAGATGCAACAGGTTTGTAACCTTTTGGTAGAGGAACCAAAGATCAAGTGTCATTCACTTTTAGTGAATGCATCTCCTCACTCATTGCTTCAATCCAATCCCTTGCATTAGCATAACTTGTTGCTTCTTCAAAGGTAGTTGGTTCTTGGTTAGTAGAAGCCACCATAACATTTAAAACCATATTCATATAATTCATTCCAGTATATCTAGCTGGAGGTGTGATAGTTCTCCTTTGTCTATCCCTAGCTAAGATATACTGGCTTAAATCAGGTTGCTCACATGTTGTCTCTTCATGTTCCCCTACATCTTCCTCAGTTTCTCCTGTGTCACTAGGTTGGCTAGATTGATATGGTTGCTCAGATGGTAACTCCACCTCAAATCCGGTGTTGGATGACTCTCTTTCATCCTCTACCGTTTTCTCCTTTTGCATAAACATCTCCTCTTCCTAAAGGTGATGTCTCTACTCACTATGAACTTTCTCTCAATCGGATGCCACATTTTAAACCCTTTGACACCCTCTGTAAAATCTACAAACATACACTTGACTGCTCTGACCTTTAACTTTCCCTTATTTTGGTGTACAAACCCTTCACATCCAAAGACCTTAAGGTTATCTAGGTTAGGAGGGTGATTAGTCCACTTTTTCTCGAGGGTAAGCAAATCTAAAGATGTATGAGGGCACCGATTTAAGGTATACACGATATAGAATGCAACTTCTGCCCAATAACTTTCCCTTAAGATAGCATCAGAGAGCAAACACCTAACCCTTTCCATTATGGTTCTATTTAACCTCTCAACAACCCCATTTTGTTAGGGTGTATACCTCACTGTTCTATGCCTAGTTATACCATTTTCACTACAAAATTTATCAAAGTGTTCATTGCAAAACTCAAGCCCATTATCGGTTCTAAAGTATTTTAACCTTTTAGATGTTTGATTTTCTATCATGGCTTTCCATTCTTTAAACTTCCCAAAAACTTGGTCCTTAGTTTTAAGAAAGTATATTCAGTTCTTTCTAGAAAAATCATCTATAAAGGTTAGAAAATACCTTAAGCCACTAAGGTTTGGTGTAGGAAATGGTCCCCATAGGTCACAATGGACATAGTCCAATGCTCCTTTGGTGTTGTGCTGAGATTTTGTGAAACATTGCATAGTTTCTTTACCTAAAATGTAATGTTCACAAAAGGAAAGGTGCTCACTGATACCTTTGGGTAGGATTCCTTGCTTGGACAGAGCTTGCATCCCTTTCTCACTGATATGGGATAGTATTTTGTGCCACAAGTTAACCTCTGTTAAGCTTGCTGTTGAAGCTATGTAGGCACTTGTCATCATCTCTACTCCTCTCATAATGTAAAGGTCATTGACCTTCTCACCAACCAACACAACTTTGGAATCCTTGATCATCTCAAGAACTACACATTTTCCTCTATATTCACACCCAATGAAGTCCAACATGCCCAAAGATATCAAGTTTCTCTTGAGCAAAGGTACATGTCTAACATTTCTTAGAAGCTTGATTGATCCGTCCTTTAGCTTCAAGGACACTGAACCAAACCCTTTTATCTTACAGGCTTCATTGTTTCCCATGTACACTATTCACCATCTATTTCCTTGTAAGTATTAAACCAAGGTTTGAAAGGTGTCATGTGATAGGTACATCCGGAGTCAAGTACCCAATCATGTTTCCCAAGAGAACTGATTTGGTTGGTTTGATTTCTGGTGGAGGCTAAGGCATCAAAGTAAAAGTAAGAACCTTCAACCACTGATGCTTCTGGTTGTTTCCCCTTCTAATCCTTCTCTTTTTCTTGGTTTTTCCTTTTCAGACTGTATCAATCTCTTATCAGGTGACCTTTCTTCTTGAAGTAATTGCATCTCAGCTTGGTCTTAGGTTTGTGTTCTTCACCTGACTAGTTTTTATTCCCCTTAGATTGGTTCTGCTTGTTTTTCCCCTTAGCAAACAACCCCTCTACACTAGGTTGCTTCTTCTTGAATAACTAAAGCACCAACTCTCTAGTTCTTAATGCTGAAATGATGGCATCAGTGGTAACTGATTCTCTGCCATACTTCAAAGCATTTTTCACCTCCTTATAGGCTTCGGGCAGAGAGTTTAATAGCACAAAAGCCTCTTTCTCGTCGCCAGTTTTCTCACCAAGACTCTTGAACTCTGAAACTATCCTCTTGGCTTTATCCAAATTATCTAAAAGAGGCTTGACAAAATCAATCTTGAACATGAAGAACTTTTCCCTCAGATACATCTTGTTGGGGAGATCTTTGGTTGCAAAAAGACCTTCCAGCTTGACCCACATCTTGTAGGTTGTGTCTTGATATATTACTTGCCTCAAAATACTGTCACTAAGATTTAGAACCAAAGTCCCATATGTTGTAAGCTCCATGTCTTCTCTTTCTTGTGCTGATATGGTGGTTGACAATATTGATGGGTCCAAAAGGGCCTTGTATGCTCTTTGCTATCCAAGAATGGCTTTGATTTGGGCTTTCCATAGGCCAAAATCGCCCTTCCCATCAAACTTCTCTATTTCATACCTTACAACAATCATTTTTGATCCGATCGAGTAACGAGTCTTGATTTCTTAAGAATCTTGAAGCTCCAAGAAAGTTTACCTTAATGATCTTTAAACGCTCTGATACCACAATCAACCACTTGTTTGCTTACATGGGGTACGTTTTTTATCTTCCCCACTAATAATTCAATTGGATTTTGGAAATTACTTATCTTTATTTCTAATGGAGTTTTGTAATGCCCCTTTTGTATTACCCTTCTAATTGATTCTGTTTTGTGACTTACTGGATAAACAATACAAAGATTTTTACTATTTAAATTGTAATATTGAGTTGAAATGAAAAAAAGGGGTATAGAGGAAAGTATGAGATTTCTTGTTTTTCTTGGATTTCAAGTATTTGGTTATGTAAATCTCTAATTAAGATGAAAGAACATTTATTGTTTGTTGGTATTGCAGAGTTTGTTGTGTTTTCAATTTTGATTGTGTATGAGTGTATTCCATTCTAACTTGTCCAGAAATGGGCCATTAATATGAATAAGTTCATTTCTTGTTTGTTTTCTGGGTGAAGAAAGTGAAAAGCTAAGTCTTATTCCTTTATTAAGTGTTCTAGCTGCATATATTTTTTAGTGTGCTTGACATGATCGTACCTTTATAATGGTTAAAAGTGCTTTCTACTAATAAAAAACACTCGTAACGGTTAGCTACCTAGCTGAAAGTGTTTTGTAACAGTTTCGTAGTCAATACTTTTCGAAAATAATAATACCACATACAAGTATTTTTGGGTGCATTGACAAGAATTGCTCAATATAGTAAGTATTTGAAAAAGTTCATCATTGGCATGCTTTTATGAAGCATAATAGTATTTTAATAAACATTTTCAAAATATTGGTATTGTGATGTTTATCTTTTTAAGTAATGAAAATGGAGAGGAAGGTTTTTTTTATGGGTTTTTCTATTTTTAGTTGCATGATCGACCTTAGCTTATTGTTGCCAATTGTTGTTTGGGTTGCAAGAAGTCTTGTGCTTCGGATTAAATCCGTAGTGGATGAGTGTGGAGGGAACATAACAAAGAAGTAATTGAAAGACTATGTTTGGAAAACACTAAATAATGGTAAGGTAACAACTTAAATCCATTCTTCATTTTCGTTCTAGCAAAAAAAAAAAAAAAAACATATCAGACTTGGTGCTCATGTTAAGTATATTAAGGATGCCAACACATAAAATACAGTCTTGCCTATCTACCAAAAGAATAGGTTGGTTACAACAAAATATCTAACCATTTGTTTTTGTTGAGTTATTTTTGCATTCTCAAATTAGGGATTCCATATTGTATAAATACATCACCTATGTACATTTCAAATACAAGAAATCATAAAGGAAAAGTTGGCTTGCCACTATCGTTTACTGTCTGAGTTATCGTCTGCTTGATTGAAACTATCGTCTACCTTTTCTGATACTATCGTTTACCTCCTAACGCTATCGTCTACACGATATCGTCTATCTCCTGATGCAGTTGTCTACACGATATCATCTATTGTCTGCCTTCTGATGTTATCGTCTACACGATATCATCTATCGTCTACTTCCTGACGCTATCGTCTACACGATATCATCTATCGTCTACCTCCAGATGCTATCGTCTACATGATATCACCCATCTCTTGAAGCTGTCGTCTACCTCACTCAGACGTTATCGTGTACCTCCACCAAACGCTATCGTCTATCTTTAATGTTATCGTTTACCTTGTCTAAGTGCTACCGTTAGCCGCGTGAGTCAAGCCATATCCTTCAACCTCACATTCTAATTTGATATTAGAGCTAATAATGACCAACGTCAATCAAGGAAACCTGGGAGCCACCCTCAGCACAACCAACTTCAGCGGCCCACCCTTGAACCAACTCCTCAATCAGATAACCTCTATTAAACTTGATCGCAGTAATTTCCTCCTATGGAAAAACTTAACGCTTCCAATCCTTTGGAGTTTTTGACTCGAAGGACACCTGACCAGACAAAAGGTTTATTCCCCAATGTTTCTGTAACCTGCAATCGGTGAGAGCATACCGACTGGATCGACTGGAGCAGAAGTTGCTCTGCGTAGCACAGAAGGAAGCTCCGATAGTGATGCTTCCAGCTCGTCGACAACACTTAAGGTAAATCCTCAATATGAAGCGTGGATGGCTATAGATCAACTTCTCCTCGGCTGGCTATATAACTCCATGACACCAGAGGTTGCCATTCAAGTGATAGGATGTGAATGTGCAAAGAATCTGTGGACCAGCATTCAACAACTCTTTGGTGTTCAGTCTAGGGTTGAAGAAGATTATGTGAGACATGCGTTTCAAACAACCAGAAAAGGTAATTTGAAAATGGAAGAGTACCTTCGAACTATGAAAATGAATGCTGACAATCTCGAGCAAGCTGGTAGTTCTGTGCCACCAAGAGCTCTTGTTTCACAGGTACTACTAGGACTTGATAAAGAATACAATGCCATCATGGCCACAATCCAAGGGAGAGCGGACATATCGTGGCTTGATATGTAGTCAGAACTTCTTCTGTATGAAAGGAGATTGGAACATCAGTCAAACCAAAAGACGACAGTAGGCTTCAACCAAGTCAATAATGCATCAATGAATATGACAAACACTAGACATGTCAACCAAAACAACAAGACCAATAGCATCAATAAGTCTACTGAGGGAGGACAATGAGGTGGTGGTGGCCATGGCAGAGGTCGAGACAGGGGAAGAAACAACAACAAACCTATGTGTCAAATCTATGGGAAGGTGGGACACATAGCGTTCTACTGCTTCAATAGGTATAACAGAGATTTTGTTCCCAATTCTCCTCAAAACAAGGGACAACCCTTCCCCAACAACCAGACCAATAGCCACTGCTTATGGAAGTAACCCCTTTCTGACAAGACAAGAAAACATGACTGATGCAAATTAGTATGCTGACAGTGGTGCCTCCAATCATGTTAGCTCAAACTTCAACAATCTTGGCAATCCGATTGAATACTCATGTACTGAAGCAGTCATTGTAGCTAATGGTAATACTCTAGAAATTTCTCATGTTGGAACTGCATGTCTGTCTAGTGATGCCTGCAATTTGAAACTGAATGATATGTTATGTGTGTCTGCCATAGCAAAAATTTGGTCAGTATATCTAAGCTAACAAAAGACAATAACGTGTTTATTGAATTTTACATGAATTACTGTCTTGTTAAGGACAAGAGTATGGGACAAATAGTAATGAAGGGAATGCTTAAAAGATGGACTATATCAGTTAGTGGGTGCAGAAGGCAACTCGAAGTCAGTAGGAAATGGAGTACTATCACAACCAGTGCACAAGAATAAAGATCTGTCCGCTCTTAGCATATCTTCGAAGCATAGGGTGTCTAAGGTTACATGGCATAGAAGGCTTAGTCATCCTTCATAAAAAACACTAGAGTTTATTATCAAAGGCTGTAATCTCCCTATGTTATCTAATGAAGAGCTTAAATTTTGTGATTCTTGTAGCTATGGCAAATCACATTCTTTAGCCTTCCCTAACTCTAACTCAAGAGCATCTGCAACCTTTGAACTTATACATACTGATTTGTGGGGTCCAACTCCTCTTTTGTCAACAGATGGGTACAAATATTATGCTATATTTATTGATGATCACAGTAGTTACACATGGATCTATCCTCTGAGGATAAAAAGTGACAACTGGCATCTTTTCAAAACTTTCTCACCATGGTACAAACTCAGTTCAATACACTGATCAAGTCTCTACAGTCGGATAATGGTGGAGAATTTGTCAAGATACACAAAGTCTGCCATCAGCTTGGCATTGCATCTAGGTACACTTGTCCTGTTTCCTGCAAAACAGAGACTGAAACATTCTATTTCGCCATCGCAATGGTGTTAGTGGATGAATTTACGACATTTCATAATTTTCCTATTTCTTAGCCAATTCTTATACTATCGATATAACTTTCCTCTCTTTTTGCCGCAACATCTAAATAAAACAGCATAAATAACTTGTATTTCTACAAGTTATCACATCCCCAAATTTAGATATATGCTTGTCCTCAAGCGCATCTTCAACTAAGGAAATTTCACTCAATTCCTATCCTAATTTTGCATCGTTTGGTTGCTCCAAATGCTCCACCTCTACAATATTACTTAACAAAGCAATTTCCTTCTATCCTTTAACAATTCATCAACATGCTCTACTTTATTCTTTTCTACAACAAACTTCTACTAAAAAATTCCCTTATTTTTTTAAGAAGAATGTTTACCTCTTCTTGCAAAAACAACTAGGTGCGTCTTTATGCGGTGGTCTGGTTTACGTCATTTTATTAGAGACTGTTGATCATGGTTACACCCTTCATTTTGGTTTGCTCCCACAGGTGGCATGCGAGCATCCAACTACGGTTGTGTTCCAATCTCAACTTCAACTCTTGATTTTCAGCTAAGTTTTACTTTTACTGGTCAGAGGAGTTGTCTCTTATATTCTTATTTTCTCTCTTTTTTTTTTCTCTCTTTTCTTTTTCATATTGCGTCGATCTTGGAAACCTATCTTCCTTTTGACTTGCTCCCATGGGTGACATGCGAACATCCAACTACGAGCAGGTTTCTTTCATGACTTAACTCTTATTAGGTTGGGATTTTTCCTTGCACTAACATTGGAGTTTTTAAAATATTTTTTATTTTTTATTTTTTTGAAAATGAATGCATTTTCCTAATGATGACCACATTTGCTTGATCGCATATGCTCAGACCTTCCCCACCCCCAAATTTAGAGATGTGCAAGGTCATCATTATGTTGTTTTGGACAGAAAAGACAAAACACTTAGTCAAAATTTTGAAAAGAATGTTTGAGCAGAGTCTTGAAATAGAAAAGGTAAAGCAGTGCTATTGCTATAAATTGTCTAAATGTTAGTCAGAAAGTGCAAAGTGTAAGAAATGTTGCTAAGGGTATGAATACTACTCATCATGGCAGCACAATTAATAATGCAAAATTAAAGACAAGTAATATCGCAATACTTGACAAATGATGATAAGTAAAGAGGCTAACGCATATGGAAAGAATAGTATACAAAGAATTACAATTATCGCAACACAAAATTTAAGCTTGTATAAGACCTTATGGATGTAGCTTAAAGCTCCAACGGTACGTGAATAACTGACTAAACTCTTTAGTCACGAGATCATTCCACTGATAAAACTTGAGTGCTCAACGCATTTTCATCATCGCATTTCATCCATAATATTGCAAATTTATTGAGAAGGTGGCACACCCCCAAATTTAGAGTTACGGTGGGGGCTCTGGTGGAGGATTCTACGGAGGAACTCGAGGAGCTTCTTCAAAATGCAGAGGTTGCTGTAAATGCGGAGGCACCATGGGAAAGTGTAAATAGGCTATCAAAAAGTTAAAATATTCATGGTTGTGCTCCGCCATTTGTCTCTGGTTCAGGTGGATCGTGAAGATATTGCATTAAATGTTGATCAGCACCTGCCACATCATTGTAATACTGCGTTGAACCTCTGTGTGGCTCTCTTGTAACTTCGTTATTTGTTGGTAGAAGAATTCTTGTTGATGAGAGAGAAGAGAACGCATCTCTGCTAGGTCAACAGCAAGGGTTATGGTGGTGGGATGCGCCTGCGATGTTTCACCATCAACGGTTTGAGGTTGAGCAGAAGTGCCTTCACCCAAATCGTGTGGGTTGTCGACATGCGGCGATGGAGGAGAAAAATCCGATGGAGATGGATGGGAGGAAGATGCTACTGGGAATGCGTTGGGTGAATCAGGAGCAAGGAGGAGATTTGTAAAGTGTTCCGGGAGTGGGGAAAGAGTTCCGTAGGTGGGCTTGGAGGGTAAATAACTAAAGGTAAAGGGTCCAAGGGTATTTGGTCTTGCGTTGATTGCTCTTGGACTTTTCCCTTGACTTTGTCGTCTTTGCGCTGCTTCTTTGGCTTGGGTTGCTGCGACGCATTCAAATTGATAAGAGGTCGTTTAAGTGGAAGCTCGGGGCAATGAGGAGAGTCCTTGAGAAACATTCTCAAGATCTTTGTGTTGATGAGACCATGGACTTCTGGCATTGGCTCTTCTTCAATACCTACACCCACAGAGAGCCATAAGCTCGAAACCGTCTAAGGAAAGAAATACTGGCCTCTCACACGCCCCACAAAACCTCGAATTTACTTTGCAATCAATTGGCAAACGTCGATCAGAATACCCGTGTTATGCAGTATGCGGCCATTACTCGATCACTTGAAACTGTTTTGTCATGCGATGTAGGGATGAGTCGCCTTTTTACCAAGTAAACCCAAAGACGCGCTTTCGGAAGCAGTTTGTTAGACGCAAGGGTTTTAATGCCTTTCAAAGATACCGACCACTGAGTGCCCGATTGCGTTAATATTCTCAGCGCATCCTTCATTTGCTCTTCTTGGGGATCATCAATAATTTTGTTACCCGGTGCATCCGGGATGTCCTTCATCTTATATAACTCGTTGATGTCCCTTACATTGAATGACACTGTACACCCTTTCATAATCACCGCATCTTTGGTACCATGAAGTCGTCCATTGTAAAAAGCTCTCACTACCGTTGGAATTATGATGGATGGGCATTGGCAGAATGTCTCCTACCCGTGCTCCAGTACAACACTTGTAATTAAATTCTGTAGTGGCGTTGGCGCAAGAAAGAACCCCATCTCCATCATCATGTAATCATTTTCCTTCTTCTTTGATGGGTTCCCTTTGGTCAACGCAAGCTCACTACTTTCAACTTTCGCTTTGTCCTTATCTTGTGCCAACGCAAGGTGGGACCTTTGTCTTTGTTTCCATTCCCGTTCCTTCCGTTGATCTTCTTCTTCCCTTTTCCACTCTGCAACTTCTTTTCATTTGGTCTCTCTAATGCGCTGCACATTTGCTTTGCGACGTTTCTCCTTCTCTTCCTTCTTCTTCTTTTATTCCTCTTCTTCTTCTCTCATTTCTCTTTCAAATTGCTCCGAGGCTAGCAATATGCGATGTTCATCCTCGAGCCTTATTCTCTTTTCTTCTGCCGAAATTGCGTTGTTACGGCGCACTTCCTCATCTTGGAGTTTTCTTTTCAAATTGCCTGCTACGATGATTTGTTGCGCTCGTAACATCTTTTCTTGTTTTTCCTCTTCTTCTCTTTTTCTCCTTTCCTTCTCTTCTGCTAGACTTTCGCAAAATTGTGGGTCGCTTGTTGATCCTTGCGATGCATTCTCCTTGCGACGTCTCATTAGAAGGGTAATGTCTGAATCATCTCGGTCTTCAGTCGCAACCGTCCTGATAGGCGTTGATGCCTCTTGAGGTTACACTGATTCTTTTTCTTGCGTTGACACCCTCTCTTCCAACCTTGTGGTGGTGGATTCTCCATTGACATCCGAGCTTTCCGCTCTCTTTCTCTTTTTTTCCTTCTTCAGGCACTTCTCTTCTTGCCTGCACTCCCTCTTCTCACTTGACTTCTTTTCTTTCTTTTCTTTCTTTTCCTTCTTTGGTCGGGCCTCTACATCTTCTCCTGCCCGCTTCTGCTTGGTCTTTCTTTTCTTCTTCCCTTCAGCCGTTTTCGGCAGCTTCTTCACTTCCACCTCCTCCAAAGCAACCCTGGTGGGTCCCTCATAGGATTCTTTTTGAACAGTTTCTTTAGGATCCGAAACAGCCAGGGCGCTTCTCCGCGAAGCTTCCACCATCTCCCCCTTTCTCTGATACTATCGTCTATCATCTACCTTTTCTGATACTATCGTCTACCTCCTGATGCTATTGTCTACACGATATCATCTACCTCCTGACGCAGTCGTTTACACGATATCATCTATCGTCTACCTCCTAATGCTATCGTCTGCACGATATCATCTGTCATCTACCTCCCGACACCATCGTCTACACGATATCGCCTATCTCTTGAAGTTGTCGTCTACCTCCCTCAGACGTTATCGTCTACCTCTATCAAACGCTATCGTCTATCTTTGACGCTATCATTTACCTTATCTAAGTGCTATCGTTCGCCGCGTGAGTCAAGCCATATCTTTCAACCTCACATTCTAATTGCTCATACTTTATTTACATTCAACTTGACTCATAAAAAGATGGTATCATGTGTGTAATTTGATAAATGTATCGTGTTATAATAGTGTGTGTGAGTAGGAGTTTTAGATTGTATTTTGTTTATTTGTCATAAGTTGAGCTACCAAAAGCAAGTAGTTTAGTTACTACAATACATAGTTATTTTTCAATGCTTTGAAAATTAAGGTATAAAATTTATTTTCTATGTGGATATTCTATTTTATATGGTTGGTGAATTGCAATTTAATATTTCAAATTCATTTATTTTTAAATTCTCTATTATATACGTAAGCAAGCATATATTTTTTGCATGTTGTCTGAAACAATAACTATATGATCCTCCAAGTAGACAATTAGTTCTCGAACTTTAGACTTCAAAACTCTATGAACATATTAACAATATATCCCTTTCTTTGTTGTGTTGCTAGAGTAAATTAATTAGCTAATTTTTTTGTTTGTTGAAAGTTGAGCAGTGTACACAAAGACAATAGTTGAGATTTGATTTTGTTCATGTACATATGAAAGAAAAATATTGTTGTAATTTTGAGATTGTTCTTATAAAAGGTGATAGTTGAATATTATATGATGTTTTTAGTGTATATATTGAGCTGATAGATGTGTAATGTTTATTTAATTGATGAAATTGTATTGCTGGAATACAAGGTAAGAAATTAGAATATCAATTGGGATATTTAATTTTTTAAAAAAGATACATACATGACATTAGAATTATATTGAGAATTAAATTATGTCAAGAATTAAATAACCTATCCATTATTTCATGTTAATATAAAAATATATTAAATTAAAAGATACATATGATACGTAATAAATATCAAGAATTAATCAATTTGACATGTCAATAGGGTCAAGTGTATTAGTTTTCTTGATACGGAAATTTTATCCAGAAACATTTGTCTTGATGTTTTTTTTATAATCGAGTTTTCACATTATACTTGACAGTCGAATATAAGACACTTTTATAAACATAAAGTACATTCTTTACTTGACATTGCAAAATATCGATAATCAAATTTCTATAGTAGTAGTGATACTATATGAAAAATAGTGAATTTATGGCCAATGTAGAAACTCTAAGTATAAATACTTTCCTAGCCGCATGTCTCACGAATTTTTTTTAATATTAGTTTTTTATTAGCGTTATTATAATTATATAATAGTTTCAAAAACTATTAACAAAAAAATGTTTGAAAAATTTTTATAAATAGAAAAATTTTAAAAATATTTATAATTTATAGTAAAAAAGTTCTTAGAGTGCTCATACTTTTTGAACTTTTTGCTAATTTAAATATTTTTAAATATTTTTTATATTTAAAAAGATCCATTTTAAAATGGGAAATCTGAAAAACACTATAATCTAATAAGTTTTATAGAAACACTAAAAAGATCCCACGTGTCTCAAGCATCAACGTACATTTATTATAATTGTTTCTTTTCTTACGTATGGTTTTATTAGAGGGGGAAAAAATAAAATGACACAGGCACGCCCAGTGGGATTCGAACCCACAATCGCCTGATTAGAAGTCAGACGCCTTATCCATTAGGCCATGGGCGCTTGTTGCACGAAATCAACAACATAAATCTATACATCATGTCCTTTAAGGTTAAATATGCCAAACGATTCATAATTTTGTTAGGTTATTCCCCATCTAGTATTCAATATTCTAAGTTTTTTTAAATATACTTTTAATTGTGTTGTTGTCCTTATTAGCATCAAGTAAGATATTCATATAACATGTTATAAGCTTTGAATGGAAGCCTCGGTAAACGGCGACAATAACTCTAACTGTCCTAAGGTAGCCCAAATTTAGATCTTAAGTCTTATTTTAACTTCAGAGTACCACCAAGAACAAATGATGGAAATATTTCGGAATGCACATATCACTCCAGACATTTCACCCGAGAGATTGGCTAGGTTAGTGGGACAGATTTTGGCTCTGCTCATACGACCACGAAAAAGATGAGGGTAGGATTCTTTGAAAAATCGCGGGAGGGGAGAACGAGGGATGTGAAATTCTACAAAGGGTGGGGAACTGTGTGTGCTTACGCTATAAAGAAAGACGAAGAACCTTGCATATGGAGGCAATATAATATAGATCAATTTAAGGAAATTCCACCAGAACATCGATGTGAGGAAGAGGAAAATCTTCTTTTGGGCTTGCCTTAGGCATCTTTGGACTCACGGAACCTGCTTTCAAATTGAGGGAAAAACCGTTCTCGAAGAAGCGTGACCATCCAGTTGAATCTTGTTACCCTCCCGTGTGGTTATGGGGGCGGACCTACTTTCTACCTTGACTTGACAGATTCATCCAATTGAACCCACACTAAAAGGAGGACCACAAGCTTGGGGCTCCACGAAACATGTCTAAATAACTATTGTTATGACAATGGGTGTGTCACGGGCTCGAAATTTTGAATAACTGTTGGCCACTTGCAAGTATTGCAAGTTGCAGGAAATTTCTTTGACTTGGGGAAGATGACACTCTCTTCAATGACAGGCAACATGTTAGTAGTCAAAGTCAAAATGTGCTATTAATTTGATTATTTCCTTTAATATATTATATTGTGATTTAACGAAAGAAAGTTATAAACATGCTAGTTTTATTGTTCAACATGTAGCGAAGATGATGTACATAGTCGATGTTTTCCCCCAATATATAGTCTTTGAAGTTTAAAGTAAATGCAAATTGAATTATCCATTCCATTTTTTTTTTTTTTTTTTTATAATTCTACTTCATTGATAAATATATATAACTCAACGTTTCTCATGAAGTTTAGATATTTTAAATTAATAATATCCTATATCTTTTTATATTGTATTGAAAAACATCTTATATAAATACCATAAGGCTGGTGATTCATTAATATTTAGAATGAGAATACTTGAAATAGAAAAGTTAGTTTAAGTCCCATTGCATAACGATTTGGTTTTTGAATTTTTGTTTTCGAAAATTAAGCCTATATATCGATACTATTTCTACTTTCAATTTTCTTTATTTGTTATCTAGTTTTTACCAATTATTTAAAAAAGTAGCTTTTAAAAATTTATTTTTGTTTTTAGAATTTAGTTAAGAATTCAACTATTATATTTAATAAATATGCAAATTATGATAAGAAATTGAGAGGAAATATGCTTAATTTTTAAAAACCACAAACAAAAAACGAAATGGTTACCGAATGGTGTGAGTAGAAGTCTATTGTTAATCTCTTTTTAGAGTTGTGAAATTATTTTTCTACAATGAAGATCTCAGGAAGATTATTAGAGTAAAAAAAGTGATGATTATTTTATTAATACCTGCTCCCAAAATAAAATTGCCGTTCAATATATCTCAAATTGAACTCGATCAACAATTTTGTATTGACAAATAATTCTCAAACACCCTGAAAATTAAAAGGAAAAACAGCAAATGATGAAGAATACCATCATATTCCTTCAAATTTATATTATATAACAAGTAACAACTTTACTTTTCTTTCAGGTTAAATATTCAAACCTTTGCCCTCTATTTATTTATTTTAGGAAAAAAAAAACATATGGCCCTACCCACATGAGAAGACATGTACTTAGATTGCGCCAATAATAAAAAAACATATTACATAAAAGTAAACTTCCAATAATCATCCATCTTAAGCTTGAGAGAGTAGACACCAACACCTTTGAATCACTGCAACTTTTGGCATTCATCAGTTGGAAGAAGGTGGTTTCGGTCTGCGTACCCGCCGTGGCGGTGGTGGCGGCGGCAAGTTGATTTTTGGGAGTTTGGGAGGTTTTTTGGGAAATAAATTCTTCAACCAGGATGGGATTTTTTTCAAAGATCCCCCGACCGCCGATGAGAGGGTGGCGGAGGGAGTGAGTTTGTGGTGGGTCTCCGGCAGGTAATAAGGTCGACCAACTACTTGGGTGCTAAGAAGAATCACTCCAAGAACAAGAATAACCAAATATTTTTGACACATTTTTGTGGCTGATCTTCCTCTTTTTTTTTCCTGGATTTGTTTCACTTGCTTTGTTGAGATGCCTCAAACTTAAGGTGCCTTTTTATAGCAAAATTTTGCATTATTTTTGCAATTGACTACATATTAAGGTTATGTCTGAAGAAACCTTTTGGTCCTCCAATCATAATATAGTCA
>NW_024065298.1:44161-47551 GCF_009727055.1 Benincasa hispida | reverse complement strand
AAATGATTTTATGAGCTTGTGTGAGCGATGTGAGGTGATAAAATGGTTTATCACCTAGACATGGTAGGTTAAATCCAATTATAAGAGTTATATTTGGATAAACCACTTAGACTTAAGTTGTATGAAATTAGCCGTCATGCCTAAGTAAATTACCCAAACATTTAGAACACATCAGTGGGAGATTAACAATATATTTGATATATAGTTATTAGCTCTTACATCCTCAAGAGTTCACACCGTGAGATCCATGCTCGGCTTCTTGTCGATTTTACCTCGACTGCTCCATACGGAAATTGTTTGCATGGGTTAATAATAAGGTGAATGAGGGAAGTGGTTCATAGTAAGTGGGTGAAGGAAACGTGTCAACATTGTCCTACGGTCTCCTCCATTAGTTTAAACCATAAGATTCCTATGTTGCGACTGCTATCGTTTTTATGCGGCACTAGCTAGTCGTTAACCGCGGCGATCCCTACGGAGGGTTGTAACATAGAATTCGGAACAACCCAGGCTTCAATAAAATGAATAGGGTCTTATGGTTTCGTCTTGGATATTATCTTCTCTCTCGAAGGCATATTCATACCATCCTATAAGATCTGAAAATGGAGGGTCACACTTACAAGAATTACTAAGTGTTAATAAATATCTTGACCGAAAATGATAACCAAAAGAACTATTGGGATATGAGTTATTCTAGATAATAGTATTTGGTCAAGAACTGTCTTGCTTCTGTGAAAAAATTCTTGACTGTCCCACGGTAGCACTTGTTCTAAATCACTTAAGTATCGTTGCAAATAAATAAAGATTTATTGGGTACTTTATTAGTTTTGCTAAAATGGATTTAGATGCATATTTAATAGAATTTGTTTAAAATGTTTCAGCAATGTCGAACTCGATTATACAACTACTTGCTTCTGACAAATTTAACGAAGAGGGTTACTCGAATTGGAAATCAAATATCAATACAATATTAGTAGTAGATTATTTGAGGTTTGTGTTAACGGAGGAGCATCCTCTAGTTCCCAGTTCAACGGCGACCCGAAATGTTTAGGATGTTTATGATAGGTGGGTAAGGGTGAAACGAAAAAGCTCGGGCCTATATCTTAGCGATTATATCTAATGTACTCAACAAGAAACATGGGGTCATGCCCATAGCTCATGACATCATGGCATCATTACAGCAGATGTTTGGGCAACCATCATCGTCTATTAGACATGAAGCCATCAAATATGTGTATGTGACACATATGAAGGATGGGACCAACGTGAGAGAACATGTTCTCCATATGATGGTCCATTTTAACATCGTGGAGACTCACGGGGCTACGATAGATGAAACAAGTCAAGTGAGCCTGATACTGGAATCTCTTCCTGAGAGCTATCTGTCGTTTAGGACAAATGCTGTCATGAACAAAATCACTTATAACTTAACAACGTTGTTGAATGAATTGCAAACTTATCAATCGATGATGAAACTCAAGGAAAAAGAAATAAATGTTATTTCTAAACCGAAAAAGTTCTACAAAGGGTCTACGTCTGGTACGAAACCCATTGATGATAAGAAAGTTGGTCCTTCTTCTTCTTCTAAGGATAAAACTGTACAGATAAAAAAGAAAGGAAAAGGGAAAAAGAAAACCATTGCGAAGAAAAACAAAAAAAAAACAGGTTGGACATTGGAAGCGTAATTGCCCAAAATATATGGCTAAAAAGAAAGCAGGAAAGAATAAACAAGGTAAATATGATTTACTAGTTGTTGAAACATGTATAGTAGAAAATTTTCACCTTACCTGGATATTAGATTCAGGCGCCACTAATCATGTTTGTACTTTTCTACAAGAACTAGTTCTTGGAGAAGACTTTCTGAATATGAGATGACTTTCAAGGTGAGCACAGGTGAAGTCATTTCAGCTGAAGCAGTGGGAGATGTGAAGTTATTTTTTTTAGATTCTTTTATCTTACTCAAGAATGTGTTCTTTGTACCTAAGATGAAAAGAAATCTAATCTCCATTTCTTGTCTTTTAGAGAATATTGTATCTTTTGAATATAATGAAGTGTTTGTTTATTCAAGAGGTGTTCATATTTGTTCTGCTAGATTTGCAAATAACTTATACATATTACAACCAACGGAAGCAAAAGCTATTTTAAATATAGAGATGCTTAAAACAGCTGAAACACATAATAAAAAGTAGAAAATTTTTCCTAATGCCTATCTTTGGCACCTCAGGCTTGGTCACATTAATCTCAACAGGATTGAAAGATTGGTAAAAAAAAGCAATCATCTAAATCAGTTAGAAGACAGACAGTTCCCTACCTCCATGTGAATCATGTCTTGAGGGAAAAATGATGAAAATATATTTATCTGACAAAGGTCTTCGTGCCAAAGAACCTCTTGAACTTATACATTCAGACCTTTGGGGTCCGATGAATGTTAAAGCTCGAGGAAGATATCAGTACTTCATCGGTTTTATTGACGATTACTCTCGATTTGGCTATATTTACTTAATCAGTCACAAGTTTAAAACTCTTGAGGTTAAGACTGAAAATCAGTTAAGTAAAAGAATTAAAACACTTCGATCTGATCAAGGTGGTGAGTATATGGATTTGCAATTCTAGAACTATCTAGTAGATCGTGGAATTCAACCCCAACTCACAGCACCTGGAACACCACAACAAAATGGTGTTGACATGGTTCGGTCTATGATGAGTTATGCTCAATTACCTCAATCCTTTTGGGGATATGCAGTATAGACTGCAGTTTATATTCTGAACGTTGTTCCATCCAAAAATGTTTTGGAAACACCATATCAATTGTGGAAAGAACACAAAGCAAGTTTACGTCATTTCCGCATCTGGGGTTGTCTAGCACACGTGTTGGTACAGAATCCTAAAAAATTGGAAACATGTTTGAAATTATGCCTATTTGTAAGATATCCCATGGAAACAAAAGGAGGATACTTTTATGATCCTCAAGAAGATAAAGAGTTTGTATCGACAAATGCAACTTTCCTGGAAGAGGATCATATTAAAAATCATCTACCTCGTAGTAAACTAATATTGCAAGAACTGTCTAAAGATACTACAAAAAATCAACAAGAGTTGTTGATCAAGTTGGTCCATCAACAATGGTTGTTATCCCGTCACGTCCATCCCAAGAGTTGCGAATGCCTCGTCGTAGTGGGAGGGTTATTCAACAACCTGAACGCTACATGGGTTTAACAGAAACTCAAAACATCATACAAAATGATGGTTTAGAGGATCCATTAACCTTTAAAAAGGCAATGGAAGATGTTGACAGGGAACAATGGATAAAAGCCATGGACGATGAAATGGAGTCTATGTACTTCAACTCAGTCTGGGAACTTGTAGATCAACCACAAGATGTTACACCTATAG
>NW_024065298.1:33307-37838 GCF_009727055.1 Benincasa hispida | reverse complement strand
GCTCCAGAGTTAAACGATCGTTTAGCATCTACTATACGATCATCTAGAAAAATCCAAACAATCGTTTAGATATTACTACACGATCGTGTACCTTTAGCTAGCGCCTCCGTATCGCATACGCGCAATCGCATAGGTAGTTACTACGCGATGAGGCTTGCTAACTACACGATCGTCTAGCATGCGCCTTCTACTAAACGACGAGCATCGCATGCTCCCACTACGATCGTCTACTTTCAGCGCCTACGCGATCGGGCAACCAATGCCACGCGATATGTTAAACGATTTACCCTATCACTTAGCATTAGCTAAACGATCGATTAGAAAATACTACATGTTCGTCTAGAAAAAAATATCTAAACGATCGCTTAGTTAAATCCCAACGATCGTTTACCTGAGGCTACACAATCCGACCAACGTTTGGTCGTCTTCTTCGTTGAGAACTGCATTGCCATGTGCTGAAGCTTCATCACAAATGACTTGACGAACTCGAACTTTTCGAATTATAGTCTCGATTGCAAAGTTAATTTCGCCTAAAAACATAGGGGCCCTTACAATTAACACGTTGTAATACAGAAAGCTTCAACAAAAAAGCAATTTAAACCCAAAACATTCATCAAATTCATCCATAAATGCAGAAAATGGTTAACCACAAATGCAGAAACCCACCGTGGCTAAAAAATGCGTTCAATTCAAATCTGTAATTTGGAATATCAGAGAACCTGGCTCTGATACCAATTGAAGGAAATTGGAAGCAAGATTTCCATGAGCAGCGAAACAAGACTATTCCAAATCAAAATCATAAATGAACATATATTTACAGTCGACTTCAAAACAAACGGTTATGCAAATAATACAGAAATTACAGCATGAAAATCTCAAATGTACAGAGGGAAAAACTGTACGAACAAATGTAGAAGCTTCTCCACGCTCCGATGCGCACGAACGCTCGAACAACAATAGCCACAAATGCTCGATCCACACGACCGCAACACAACAATGAATACAGCATGAACACTTCGCGCTCGTCCTCAACAATCTCCTCAGCCATGATCTCCTCCGCAACACGAATGGCCTCCACAGCACCACGAACGGCCTCATGAAAACCTCGATGTTGTCGAGTTGAGTCTGACACCACCAACAAGGCAACCTTCATATTAACAGTGTGAGAATCCAGAGGGTGGGCTCTGTTCGGACTTGGTATGAGGCAGACGAATGGAAGAAACAACGATCGCGTACACGACTGGGCAAGTGGGAGATGGCTGAGACCTATCATATAGGTCAATGCCCAATCGTTTAGATAAAGCTATGAGATCGTCTAGCAAAAGCTATGCGACTGTCTCTTATACACATCTAGATGTGTATAAGAGACAGCACTACACAATCGTTTACTTTTGGCCAGCGATCATCTAGCAAAACTATGTGATCGCTTAGTAAATAGTGCACGATCATTTAGCTCTACTCTGCACGATCGTTTAGCTCGCCCAACCGTCGTTTAGTAAATCTGAATTTACTTAACAACTATGTGAGTTTCTTTGTGCCAAGAGAAAAAACTCAAAACATTTTTCAATCTTTTGTAAAACATCATTTTTCAAAATAAGAAACCCATTCCTTTTAAACTCACAGTTACCATGATCATAAGTCATAGTCCTACTATGACTGAGTCTTCTCTTCCAAAGAGAAGTTGTGGCCACTATGTTCAAGCCCCAGAATTAGCCCTTAAGGGAGCGATCTCTCTACTTATCCCTACTTCGAGAAAGGAGTGAATTCCATCTTGTGGATTGAGTTCCCAGCTCCCAGATCAGACAATCTCCAAAAAGGTAGGCATGTTAAGTTGGCAATCTGGCCACTCTCACCCATACTAATCAAAGGACCGCCCTCAAAGGTAGAAGTTCCTAAAACACTCAGGATTGAGGTCGTGTCACCTATGGTCATTTAGGTGAGATGCAAGTCCCTAGTATCAACGGCGTTATACACAGAGTTTAGTCATCTCATGGTTCAGTTCTTATACAAACTCTTTGATAGGACACTCTCGCTCCACGTCTCCACATGAATGGTCAAGATCTACCATCTAAAGTAGTTTACAACATTTGCAAACCTCTGTAAAGTGGGTCGTATCTTTAGTGTCACTAGGATCAGGTATCCCACCTTAATCCTTATCCTACAGGTCTATTTAGGTTATCACTTAAGGCATGATCCACTTGTATATCACATATACATGATTAAGTTCACATAAGATAACCAAGGAGTTTTTTTTATTGGATATGAGTAAATGGTAGAATTAAATAACACTTATTTTATTCATTAAACAATGTGTATCTTTACAAAACAACGAGACTCAGGGAGAATTAGGACACCAATCCCAACAGACGAACCTTGTGTATACAAGAAGATAGTCAACAAAACTGCATTCTTCGTTCTATACGTTGATGATATCTTGCTCATTAGGAATGAGACAAGTTTTCTTGCTGATGTAAAGAGATGATTAGCATCACAGTTCCAAATGAAAGATTTGGGTGATGCTCAGTATGTTCTAGGAATACAGATCTTTCGAGACCAAAAGAATAGAACATTAGCACTGTCTCGGGCATCTAATATTGACAAGATATTGTCAAGGTATAATATGCAAAATTCCAAGAAAAGTTTATTACCTTTCTGGCATGGAATTCATTTGTCAAAGGAACAATGTCATAAGACACCTCAAGAGGTTGAGAAGATGAACAGAATTCCATATGCTTCTATAGTTGGGAGTTTGATGTATGCTATGTTGTGTACACGTCCCAACATATGTTTTGTAGTTGGAATCATCAGCAAGTTCCAATCTAATCCTGGACATGGTCATTGGACCGCTGTCAAAAATATCCTCATGTATCTTAGGAGAACGAGGGACTATATGCTTGTGTATGGACCTAAGGATTTGATCCTTACAGGATACACTGATTCTGTTTTTCAGACTAACGTAGATTCCAGGAAATCTACCTTAGGATCAGTTTTCACTCTTAACGGAGGAGCTATATTTTGGAGAACCATCAAGCAAAGTTTTGACAACAGTGGAATACATGGTTGCATGCAAAGCTGCTAAGGAAGCAGTATGGCTACGCAAATTCTTAGTTGATTTGGAAGTTGTTTCAAATATGCACTTACCTATCACACTGTATTGTGACAACAGTGGTGTAGTTGCTAACTCAAAGGAACCCAAGAGTCACAAGTGTGGAAAACACAATGAACGAAAGTACCATCTCATCTGGGAGATCGTACACAGAGGAGATGTGCTCGTCACAAAGATAGCCTCTGAAGACACACTAGAAGAAATTCGGGCTTTAATATCGGTTAGAAAAAGTGAAATTGGATGTATATGCGGTTTTAAAAAACGGATCTTAATGTCGGTGTTTTAAACCGACATTGAAGATGGGCTTTAATGTCAGTTTAAAAACCGATTAAAGGTGTAAGTTTTTTTTCTTATTTTATTAAATAATATATCCCTAAATCGCGCTCCCTTCTGATTTCTTATACGCCCAAACCCTATCTTTGTCACGTCCGTCACTCGTTTATTCACTTTCTCACTCGTCGTCGATCATTCTTCAACTTTCTTCCGCTCGCCAATCGATCGTTCTTCATCTTTCTTCACTCGCCATCAATCTCCTTCACCTGTCAATCTCCTTCAACGCCGTCGCTTGTCGTTGAATCATTCTTCAGTTTTCTTCGCTCGCCACGAATCATTCTTCAGCTTCTTCGGCATTCGCCGTCGATCCCTTTCCTTCTCTCCGTTGAGAGGTGATTATTTAAACCTGCTGATCATTTGCACTTCCTTTCATGTTGAGCAGTGTTGGAATTTTGAGCCTAGATTTGTTTAATCATAAATTAAACATAAATTAATTGTTTAGAGGTATGAACTTGAAATCCATCAAGCTCCTATAAATTGGGGAGGAGAAGGGGAGAGAAGTTATTAGAGTTGATTTACCTATTCTTTTGTGTTGCTAAATCATTTAATTTGTTTACAAGAAAAAAACAATGTTATGTAACCTTATTCCCATTATTTAATTTGCAATTCTACAGTTTTAGTTGAAGTGATTTGTTACTGCAAGGAATTTGCAATCTATGTTCTCTTTAACTAAAGGAACTAACATGAATATTGATTGACATATTAAGAAAAATTTTATTATTTTTTTGTGTTGCATACGGCTTATTGAATTTGAAATTAAGGTTATGTGATGACTTTTGAAAAAACATGATTTGATTACTTCTGTTAACTTTTGTTGTGAGTTGGATTTTGGTTTTGAACATTCTTTCAGTTTCAAGTTTAGAACATGACATAACAGAAGAAAAAGTTACGAGCACGAAAAAGACATAAGTACTTCTTGCTAAACTAATTAATATTTTGGGATAATACATTTAAAACAGTATTTTAAATCACCAATATACTTCTTTTCTTTACACTCTTTGTTAAGTCTACTATGGCTTCTATAGTGCAAGTAGAATGTAACTACCAACTTATGTAACTACTAACTTATGGGTCAAAACATGGAGTAATTGT
>NW_024065298.1:31049-33282 GCF_009727055.1 Benincasa hispida | reverse complement strand
AGTTTTTCAATTTTTAGAACATGACATAACAGAAGAAAAAGTTACGAGCACGAAAAAGACATAAGTACTTCTTGCTAAACTAATTAATATTTTGGGATAATACATTTAAAACAGTATTTTAAATCACCAAATATTACTTCTTTTCTTTACACTCTTTGTTAAGTCTACTATGCTTCTATAGTGCAAGTAGAATGTAACTACCAACTTATGTAACTACTAACTTATGGGTCAAGAACTATGGAGTAGAATTGTTTTGATATGTAGTATGTAATATTTTTCCTATTGTTAATGAAGTTGGATCCTTTGTAACTACTAACTTTGGGTCAAGAACTATGGAGTAACTACTAACTCCGTCGCATATTCCTTTTTATAAATTGTTTTATGATATTTTGTGAAGGGATGACCTCATTTTTCTTGTGATTAATAGTTCCTTATCTGACTCTTTGAGAACTAAAGTAGTTGAAAATTTTTTATATGAAGAACAATTGTGACTATACTTTCATTACTTTAGAGATTTTGACTCAATTTGTTTATCCAAGTGCCTCACAACTCTATTAATCTTATTCTTTATATTGCTACTCTAGCTTGATCTTAAGTCAAAGTTGAGTGTGACCATATGTTATAATCTTTGCTAAGGTATGTTAGTTTCGAGATTCTAGTTTAATGGTTTGAGATTATAGCTTAATTATGTGATAGCTCTAAAAAAGAGCTATTATTCCTAGCTTAATTCGGGCCCGTTATTGGATTGTATGTGTTTATTTTCCTATTTTGTAGGTACCGAGCAATCAAGAGATAGAATTGTCGATTTAGTGAAGAACGGGATTAATTTGAAGCATTTTGGAGGTGATTTGAGCATTTGGGCTTCAAAGGAGTCAAAAAGACCAAAATGCCCCTGCTTCAGCGTCGCAACGCTTGTGATTTGGTTTTGCCCGATGCTCGACCAATGCTGTAAGACAGAATGTAACGTTGCAACGTTATCGATCAGAATAACCCTGGAATTTTGTTGTTTTTGCTTTTCTTTTCATCGATAGGAACTGAGTCCTTGATATTGACTCATACAAAATCTAAGGACACGATTTATTGTGATATTTGTTTGGATTGATATTTGTTTTGATTCAATACTTGATTTTGAGTGAACTTTTTCATTTGTTACTTTCAAGTTTGACGTGTAAGACTAAATTTTGATTCTTGGGGATTTGCAAGGAAGATAGGAAGATTGCATTGGACGTGTTTTAAGAAGGTTGATAAGTGGAGAAGGTGCACCCAACCCAAAAAGGACTTCATAACAACATTAATAACAAAGACAAGGTAATATTTATAAGATGCTTATCTTAAAAGTCTAGTCATTCTAAATTTGTTGATGTTGCATATTTTACAATCATAATTTTATGCTTTTAAATTTTCCCTTGTTATTTATTTTTTTTTTTTTTTTTGTAGATTAAGTTTCATATTTTACAATCATGGATAAGTCATGGATGAAAATGAATAGAATGTAAGCTGAGTATGGTTTAGGGGTCGAGGTGTTTATTAAAGGGCTATCAATGGGGTCATACATTTCACTAGAGAGTTCTCTTTTCTAAACAAGCAAATCAGTGTTCATTCTACATGCATGAAATCTTCTTGTACTTCATTCCAGGAGTACCCAAACATCCTTTTTTGCTTCATAAGTAGAGTAGTTGGGAATTTCATTAGGACTATGTATGATGTCCACTCGAATTAATTCCAACAAACTCAGTGACCAACTCTTTATCGCTCCATCTTCAGGGTATTGTTTACTCTTGAATATAAATTTATTTAACTTGAGCCAATGTAGATATTTTGGAAAAACGTTTTACAATTGTTTGGGCTTCAAATAGATATTACTTCGCATCAATCTAATAATTCTTCAAATTATCCGAATTTTTCCAGCTACATAGTTATTGGTATGCAGCCTTAAAACATTCCAATTGTGTCATCAAACATCAACATCATTCCTTATCAACTTCAATCTCTTTCACTAGTAGACACATTTTTCATGATTATCTCTTAAATCGGTAAAGAAATTCACGGCAATGCAAAAATCCATGTCTGAATAACTTTGAATCTTACCATTAAAAATATAGTGTCATTTACTTATTTTGGCAACATCTAGAGTCTTTGCATTAACACACTTCAAACATGGACAACCTGCCTATGACCATTCGGTATAATCTTTGATATTCGTTGTAGAATATCTTTTTTGATGGAAAAGCGG
>NW_024065298.1:10528-29204 GCF_009727055.1 Benincasa hispida | reverse complement strand
AAAAAAATGATGGACATTTCCTGACCCAACACGAGACATATAATGTCGTTTTTAACTTATTTGACCAAAAAATGGATTCGGCAACAGAATTTAAAAAAAAAAAGGACAAATTCGGGCTTCAATGTCAGTTAAGAATTAAAAAAAAATGGGCTTTAATGTCGGTTGCAACTGACAGGCCTTTAATGTCGGTTGTAACCGACATTAAAGACCTTCAATGTTGAGACCTTTAATGTCCGTTGGAAACGACATTAAAGGTCTTTAATGTTGGCTGGAACCGACATTAAAGGTTTTGAATGTCGGTTGCAACCGACATTAAAGACTGTAATATTGGTGTTATTGAAGCCCTTTAATGTCGGTTTAAAACCGACATTAAAGGCAACCGACATTAAAGGCCTTTAATAACACTATCTTTAATGTCAGTTGCCAACCAACATTAAAGCCCTTTAATGTCGGTATAAAATCGACATTAAAGCCCGAATTTCTTCTAGTGACAACCTTACTGATCCATTCACCAAGGCCCTCTCGGCTAAAGTTTTCGAGGGCCACCTAGTTGGCTAGGACTCCGAGTAGTGTAATCTAGGGCAAGTGGAAGAATGTCTATGGTATTGTAAATGCCCTAGTTTATTGTATTTTTTCCATTATGTATCTCAACATTATATTGTATATATTTGTTCTCACTGGAGCTTTAGTCCAAGTGGGAGATTGTTGGGAATGTCTTAGAACTCGCAGTTCGTGTTAAACATTATATTTTATCAATAACAAAGACTTGTTGATTTTGCATCTTATTATGAAAATCCAATAAACGCATCCTTGGCTATAGTCTGAATGTTGTAACTTTATATAGTGACATAAACAGGATCAAGTTGATAGTATATAGCCTAAATAGTCTAATAAGTATATGGATGAAATTGGGTATCTCATCCTAGTAACACTATTAGATGCGGCTCACTCTGTAGTTGTTACAAGAAGTTGTAAGGTACTACAAACGATGTGATCCACAAATCGTTCATATTGAGACATGAGAGTGGGGGCATCCTATGCAATGAGTTTGCATATAGACTGGACCACGAAAATAGTCACTTTTCTTTATAATAACCGTTTACTGTTAAAACTGACTATTTTATTTATTATATAACCTAGGTTAACTCGATCTTAATCCTGAGCTAGCTATGAACTCCTGTTTGTTTGGGATTATCCTTTGATCTGCAAACGGTGAGAGTAGTCCAAAAGCACTACTCAATAAGCTTACCATTTTAGGGATAAGACCGGATGAATAGCTGGGGACATAGCCTTGCAAGATGGAATTCACTCCCACCCTATTTAGGGTTAGCAGATAGGTTTGTTCTCGTAAGTACTGACTCCAGGTCTTGAACAAACGGGGCTCCGCCTTCTCATGATAGAGAAAGAATTTGATTCATAGAGATTATGAATCAGAATTGTTCATTAGATGATTAGTAAGAACTTCAGGAACAAGATGTAGTCACAGGGGTAGAACGGTATTTTTGACCTGGCTGTGATTACGAACAACTTGTGAAAGATCGACTTACTTATTATGGTTATTAAGTAGACATAATATATCTACAGTGAGGGGAGTTCAACTATGGGCTATAGTGGAGTGTCCCATTAGTTAACAAACGGGGGTTAGATCGGACTAATGAGTTTAGCTGATTGATCTCGAATCGTTGAAGCCCATGATCTGTAGGTCCGCGAGGTCCCCCTACTAGCTCGTAAATGGATAAGCTTTAGGGTAGCTTGAGAAATTAATTTGAAACGTTCAAATTAAACAGAACAAGAGAAAATATATTTAAATATGATTTAAATATATGAAGATGATTATTGTGCAAAAATTAATTTAATATTTGATATTAAATTAATTTATGAAAATAATTTAAGAAAATAATTTTTGTATTAAAATGGTTTTAAAATCATTTTTTGTTTTAAAAGAAAATGAAAAAACGATTTTGCATGGTTGCACAAAATGGGGATTCAATTTTCTCCATTACCTTCATCTTCATACTCACACAAAGGTCGTTACCCTCTCTACTTTGATTCTCCAAGCATGAGCTACAAGCCACGTACTTCATCTCTTTGCATGTTCATCTACTATATGTAAAGAAGATTGGAGTCGTTGGAGAAACGTTAATGTAGAATTTTGAGAGAAAATTTTCTGTGAAGAAGAAATTGTCTTCTTCAATCGGTTGTTGTGAGATCTTCTTGCTTCTTCACATCTTCAAGCTGGTTGAGTCTGTTTGACCGATTCAACTTGGTTTTTGGTGTTTTCAAGACGGTTTGAGTGGTTTTTGGCTAGTTTGGATTGGTTCAAAGTGTTTGAAACCAATTCGAGGGAGCTGCTTATTGAATCATATAATAATTTAGTTGTTTGTTTTCTTTTAATGCCAAAACCAGTCCATTTTAGTGTTGTTTACTTATTATGCATGTGATGTATAATATTGTTTGATTAAGTGTACATAAAGTATGATATATAGTTTTTTTTAAAAAAACTCCACCATAGGATAAGCATGTGGCATGCATTTGTTATAGATTATCTGTGTTATAATGTATATAGTATGCATGCTAGGTTTTAATTCAAGTGTTATATTAAAGCATGTTGGTTTAAGGAAGTATGTTATAGATGCATGTTTGTTTAAGGAAGTATATAGATGAATGTTATAGGGTTATAAATGTTATTATTTATTTTATAATTGTTATACAATGACCTAGAATTTTAAAATCTATAACAAAGATAAGATACATGTTCACCTAGGGTTAACCGGTGTAATTCAATCACCTTTTTAAGAGTTAAAATAGGTCGATTACTTGTAAAACAAGAGTTGTTTACTTACCTGGGGAGATCTTGTCTAAGGTTGGGGGTACTTAAGTTGACGATTTATGGAACACCTCCTACCTGGAGATCAAATTGGCGTCTAAGTCAATAACCCTAGTTTTATGAGCATGCATGAGTGGTGTAAGGTAATAAAATTGGTTTATCACCTAAACATCATAGGTTAATCCCGGTATAAGAGTTATACTAGGAAAAATCACCTAGACTTAGGTTGTTAAATAATAGTCGGTTAATAACCAAGTAAATACCAATCTTTTAGAAAATAGAACACTTTAATGGGAGATTAATAGTATATGAGATATATTATTTCTAGCTTTTACGTCCCTAAGAGTTCACACCGTGACATCCATGCTCGACTTCGAGTTTCTATTAGCGGCAACCTCCCTTCGAACGAAAAATGTTTGCATGGGTCAATAACAAGGCAAATAGGGGAAGTAGTTCATAGTAAATGGGTGAAGGGTGTGTGTCAACACGTCCTACGGTCTTTTCCATTAGGTCACACCGTGAGATTCCTATGTTGCACCTGCTGGTTGGCTTTATGTGACCCTTTGCTAGTCATTTAGCGACGACTATCCCTTCGGAGGGTTGTAACATAGGATTCGGAACACCGTGAACTCCATAAATGGATAGGGTTGCTTAAGTCTATTTTCAAACAATTGTTTCTCCTTCGAAGGCTTGTTTGATTTCGATCTCTATAATTTGAAAGTGGCGGGTATACACTTACAAGACTTACTAAGTGTTAGTAAAGATCTTGACAAAATAAACGATAACTAAGTACTATAAGGATAAGAGCTATTCTGGTATTAGTATTTAGTCAAGAATGTCTTGATTCAGTGAAGGAGTAGTCGACTACCCTTTGATGGGGGCTATTCTGACTCACTGAAGTAAGTAGCAAAAGAATAATGAGAATGGATACATTATTTTTGCTAAATAAATTATATTAAAAAGAGTTAAATCAATTCTCTAATGATTTGTTTACTTTTTCATATATGTCATCATCCATTATACAACTGCTAGCTTTTGAAAAACTTAATGGCGATAATTACGGAACTTGGAAATCGAATATAAATACGATACTAGTAATAGATGATTTCTAATTCATTTTAACAAAGGAGTGTCCTCCATCCCCTGGTCCCAATGCAAACCGAATAGTTCGGGATGCATATGATAGATGGGCCAAAGCTAATGAGAAGGCTTAGATTTATATTTTAGCCAATATATCTGATGTGCTGTCTAAGAAACATAAGAGGTTAGCTATTGCAAGAAAGATCATGGACTCTTTGCAGGGCTTGTTTGGACAACCGTCCACATCTACCATGCATGATGCAATTAAATTCGTTTACAATTGTAGAATGAAGGATGGAACCTCCGTAAAGGAACATGTTTTGAACATGATGGTTCACTTCAATATTGCAAAAGTGAACGGAGCCGTTATGAATGAAAAAAGTCAAGTTGGATTCATCATGCAGTCTCTTCCGAAGATATTTTTTCAATTCAAAACAAATGCAATGATGAATAAGATTGAGTATAACTTGACGACTCTTCTCAATGCAGAAGAAAATGTTGCTTCCACTTCGAAGAGGAAACCCCAGAAAATTTCATCTTCTGGGAGTAAATCTGGCCCTTCTTTCTCCAAGAATAGAGGTATTCAAAAGAAAAAGAAGGAAACTAAGAAGGGGAAGGCTCCAGCTGCAAAAAAAGGCAAAAAGGATTCTACCTAGATATTGGATTCAAGAAGACTTGGCCACATTAATCTCAATAGGATTGAGAAACTGGCTAAAGTAGACTTCTAAACAAGTTTGAAGATGTCTCTTTACTGTCGTGTGAGTCATGTCTCAAAGGAAAAATGACAAAAAGATCTTTTTATGGAAAAGGTCTTCGAGCCAAAGAAACCTTAGAGCTCTGCATTCGGACCTCTGTGGACCGATGAGTATTGAAGCATGGGGAGGTTATGAATATTTCATTAGCTTTATAGATGATTATTCTAGGTACGGTTACATTCACCTAATTCATTTTAAGTCTGAAGCTCTTGAAAAGTTCAAGGAATTTAAGACCGAGGTTGAGAACCAATTAGGTAAATCTATTCAAACACTTAGATCTGATCGAGGTGGGGAGTATTTAGACTTAAAATTCCAGGACTATATGATAGAACACGAGATTCGGTCACAACTCTCTACATCGAGAACGCACGGGCAGATGGGTCGGATGGGTTGAAACACACGCGGGTGGACTCCTTAACGAACTGGGTTCGACGCAAGGCGGGGCAGGTCTGGAGCTGCTACACATATCATGCATCATCTCGGGTCGGGTTAACGAGCTGGATCTCGGGTCTGGGAGGCAATTTTAAGTCTGGAAGCTTTTGCTCTTCGAAATTAAAGTTGTCATCTTTGCCAGAATTGTTCAATTACAACCTAAAAACAACTCTAATGACTCTAGCAATTTATAGACCGTTCTAGAGACATTAAAGCCCATTAAACACTGGGAAATTACAATAATTATTACAAATTTGAAGGAAATAAAATAGGCTAAAGACCAAAAAACCATTTTTGCACGCACACATCCATCACATGAGTAAATACCCATCAATTCAAAATTAACCAGAATTGAGTACTTTAAGCATGCTCTGATACCAATTGAAAGAGTTAACGATGAACATGCAGAAGCAATATAGATCTTAAGTACTCTAATTTTGTTAATTAAAAGGAAATAAGCATGCATGTTCATAAAACCAAAATAGGGTAAGAAAATATGACCTTTGTAGTCCAAATTCCTTTTTGGTTATGATCAATTCTTCTCACGATCGATTCTAGACCACCACGAGAGTCTTCCTGACTATTCTCAGCCTAAGAACGAGATGGTGGGATCTGGTGAATGACAAAATTTGGAGAGAAATGGACAAGGGTTTGAGAGAGAAATAGGGTTAGGGTTCTTCAAAATCTCAAGAATTTCTACTTTTGCCAAGAAGATTAAACTTCATAGAACCATTCTATTTATAGGCAAAATCATTCAAAACATGCAAATTTGGGTTAATGAAAATTTGACCCTCAAAATTCCATTAACTCTAAGTGGGATTAGTATCTTAAAGAGGGAACACCTAGCAACAATAGTTTAATCAAATTTACAAAAATTGGATTTTTTCACTAGATCAATCTTGGATTTTTCCACTAACTTGGTCAAATATTAACTTTATCTCAATTTTGACCTAGTCAACAATGTTGACTTTTGTCCAATTTTGACTTTCAATCCAATCTTGACCTAGTCAACAATTTTGACTTTTGATCCAATTTTGACCTCTTTAATTTAAAATTAATTTGAAAAATTAATTTTTATTTAAAAAATTAATCATACAATTTAATTAATTTAATATTAAACCCACACTAATCTTGATCAATCCTGATTGACCGTTTTTAATCCCTATTTAAAAAATTTTAAATCTTATTTAAATATATTTTTCTCTCTCTATATGTTTAATTCATAATTAAACATTAGGTTAAATATATTGGATATATTTAACACTTTACTCCAAGAAACTAGATTCGAAAACTTGAATTCATTCGTCACACTATTCTAATGTTTAGTTTGATATGAGTTAGTAGAGGGACCTAATGGACCTACAAATCATGAGCTCCAACGATTCGAGATTAACTAGCTAAACTCTTTAACCTAGTTAACCAACATTCGTTAACTATCAAGACACTTCACTGTAGCCCAGTAGTTGCACTCCTCACTGTAAATATCCACTCGATATAACCATCATCAGTAAGTCGACCCTTCACAGGTCATTCGTAATTACGACTAGGTTAAATATTCGTTTTACCCTCGTAATGACCTATTATTCCTTAAGTACCACTGATTCTTTAATGGACAATTGGTTTGTGATCCAATCACAAAATCGAATCACTCTCAGGCCAATGAAAGGATGGGGCCCATTGTTCAAGACATGGAGTAAGCACTTAAGAGAACAACCTCTTTACTATCCCTAGAAGTGGGTAGGAGTGAATTTCGTCTTGTACCCTATGTCTCCAGCTATCTACCCGATTTTACCCTCAAAATGGGAGGCATATTGAGTCAGAGCTAATGAGCCACCCTCACCCATGCAGATTTAAGAATAATCTTGAATAAACAAGAGTTCATAGTTAGCTTAGAATTAAGGTCAAGTTCCTAGGAGATCGTATTTGAAATAGTCAATCTTAAATAGCAAACGGTGTTATAAAGTAAGAGTAACTTATTTCTTAGTCTGGTCTTATATAAACTCTTTGCATAGGATACCCCCGCTCGCATATCTCCACATGAACGTGAAGGAAATCAGATATGAGGATTTCCATGAGCATCGAAATGATCATTCCAAATTCCATTCGCAATTGAACATAAACAATTATAGTACACGAACAGAAACTAACTGCTCAAGCAACATACGAAATTACAGCATGCTTTAGATCATCAAGGGATAACAAATACATACCTTTGAAGACTCATGCTTCAAACTCCCTCGATCACGAACACTCGTTCAGTCTCCAAGACAGCAACACATGAACGTTCAAACATAACGACCGCAACATAGCACGATCAATCAACAAACACAAACTCGACGATCTCCAAGATCACGTACCCAACGAATGGCCTCCAAAACCTCAAACTCAATTGAGTTGAATGAGGACACCATCAAAATGGCTACCTTGGTATTCTCGATGTGAGAATCCGAAAGTGTGGGCTCTGTATGGACTTGGTTAGAGGAAGAGACTGGAGGAACAACAATCGTGTAGACGATTGAGCAAGTGGGAGATGAGAAGTGTCTATCGTATAGATGAAAGCTCAATAATTTAGAAGATGACAACCTATCGTGTAGAGAATACCCTACATCGTTTAGCTATGACCAGCTGAGTGAACTATTGTATAGTAACACTCCACGATCATTTAGTCTCTCTTTCGGCTATCGTTTAGCGAATCGAATTCACTTAATAGCAAACCATGAGTTCCTTTTCCGAGAATAGCAACTCTACTAAATTTAGGAAAACATTTTTCCTTTTATCTTGCGGCTACCATAAAACCACCAATAACCTTCCACTTAGTTGGTTATTAGAGAAAAATAGATAACTATCCAATAATTTATATTATTATAAATATATATGGTAACCAACTTATCATATTATATTTATAACCTATAGTTTTAATATTTCATCACATAGAACATATAAACTATAGCTCTATTTCTATTTTATGGTACTTAATGTAAATCTCATTTACATTAATCCTCCACTTGATTTATCTCATACATCACACCGATCATATCATATATAATTGAATTTTCTTTTGTCAATTTGAACATTTCAACCCTAAGAACTGATTCTCAACTTGAATCCATTGAGCTACCAAGGGGACCTAATCCTATAGCTTGAAGCTCTACCATTACGTGAATAATTGACTAAACTCTTTAGTCAAGGGATCCACCATCCATTAACTGTCAGGCACTCCACTAAATACCAACAGTTGCACTCTTCTTACTACAGATATATTTTGTATCCATATCAACCAATCAACAGCGCGATAACCCTTCACAGATCGTTCATAAGTACAACTGAGCCAATAACCGTTATGCCCCTATCGTTACATCTAATTCCTTAAGTACCAATGATCCCTCTAATGAATATAAGTCATAGTCCTACTATGACTGAGTCCTCTCTTCAAAAGAGAAGCATTGGCCACTATGTTCAAGACCCGGAATCAGCTCTTAAGGGAGCAATCTATCTACTTACCCCTTCTTCGGGGAAGGAGTGAATTCCATCTTGTGTAATTGAGTTCCCAGCTCCCAGATCAGACAAATCCCTAAAAAGGTATGCATGTTGAGTTGGCAATCTGGCCACTCTCACCCATACTAATCAAAGGACCATCCTCAAAGGCAAGAATTCCCAAAATACTCAGGATTAAGGTCATGTCACCTATGGTCGTTTATATGAGATTTAAGTCTCAAGTATCAATGGCTTTATATAAAGAGATGAATCATCTCGTGGTCTAGTCTTATACAAACTCTTTGCATAGGACACCCCCGCTCGTATGTCTCCACATGAATGGTCAGGATCTACCATCTGTAGTAGTTCACAACACTTGTAAACTTCTACAAAGCGAGTCGTATCCGTAGTGTCACCAGGATCAGGTATCCCTCCTTAATCCTTATACTACAAACCTTTTTAGGTTATCACTTAAGGCATGATCCACTTGTATATCTCATATACATGCTTAAGTTTACATACAATACCCATGGAGCTTTGTTTATTGGATATGAGTAAATGTCAAATAAAATAACTCTTATTTTATTCATAAAAATGTGTATAGTTTACAAAATATGAAACTCTGGGAGAATTAGGACATCAATCCCAACAATCTCCCCCTTGTCCTAATGCCTCGAGAGATTAATGTACAATGCATGAAAAAATACAAGTATAATATACAATAAACTAGGGCATACTTTATACCCCATTATCATCTTCTACTTGCCCTAGACAAGATGTCGCATGTCCCAAACTCTCCAAATGACCCTCGATACTTTAGCCGTGAGAGCCTTTGTAAAAGAATCAGCAACGTTGTGCTCCGACGCAATCTTCGTGACTATCACATCACCGTGATGCATAATCTCCCTGATCAAATGATATTTTCACTCTATTTACTTGCCTCTATGATGATTTTGAGGTTCCTTCGAATTTGCCACAACTCCATTGTTATCACAATAAAGAGTGATAGGCAAATCTATATTTGGAAGAACTTCCAAATCTGTAAGGAATTTCCTCAGCCAAACAACCACCTTAGTTGCTTCACAAGCGGCTACGTATTCAGCTTCCATAGTGGAGTCACGATGCATCCTTGCTTGATGCTTCACCACACTATAGCCCCTCCCTTTAGAGTGAACACTAACCCCGATGTCGATTTATGAGAATCTCTATCAATCTGAAAGTTAGAGTTTATGTATCCTATAAGGATCAGTTTCTTATCTCCATACACATGCATGTAGTCCCTCTTCTCCGAAGATACTGAGGATCGTCTTGACCGCCGTCCAGTGATCTAATCCTGGATTGGACTAATAACAACTGACAATCCCTACTGCTCATAGTAAATTCGGTCTGGTACACAACATTGCATACATTAAGCTTCCAACATCTGAAGCATAGAGAATCCATCTCATCTCCAAAACCTCTTAAGGTGTCTTAGGACATTGATCCTCAGACAAAACGATTCCATGCCTGAAAGGTAACAAACCCCTCTTGGAATCCTTGCACCCTGTTACCTGATCAACATTTTATTGATGTACGATTGATAATTGTAGAAAATACAAATTATTTATGCTGCCTTTATCTAGATATTGCAGCCAAAAGAGAATAAATATGTGTCAATTGTATGGAAATTAGCTCAGAAATACAATAATTATGAATTATTCACAATTACACCCACTAACATCATCAAGATGGCGTTAGAAGAGGAATATTTCACTCTGTTTTGCAAAAAACCACAGTCACCGCTTGCGATCAAGGCTCAACGAGAAACTAAACAACGCATCTCTGTCAACATTGAGCCCATTAATCAACAAGGGAAGAACAATACGCAATGACGGCACAATCGGATAGTCAATCCAGAGCTGCAATTTCAACCGTATGCGGTAATAAAAAACCACACTGCATGCGAGCACCCAATAGAAAGATTGTAGCTAAGCAATGCAAACGGGGGAATTATGACACGTGTACAACTAACGGTTGTGCAGATTTGACGGTCTGATTGCATAACAGAAGGAATAATTATCCCCCATCTTCGAAATTTCCATAACAAAAAGAGAGGACCACAAGCCAAGAGTCAAAAGCTTTTCACCTATAAATACCCCCATAGACTACAGTGAAATAATATACTTGATACAGGGCTAATTGATGCTAGGCTTATTGAGAGAGAGGCTGAGCTAAGTGCTGATCGGAAACAATCTGAGAAGAGAAAGAGACAAGGCGAGGAGGTGATCTTCGAGTGTTTTTCCTCAGAATCCAAGTCCCCTGCTTATTCTCGGTGTTTTGTGTTAAGCCTATTGAGCTTAGATCGCCTGCTACCGATTGAGCAAGTCTGAGAGGGAAGCTCATCCTTCCGCATGATCCATCCATGCCGACAAGCAACTTTCCATCCAGATCGGCGCCAAGACGTTGGCGCTTATCTGTATTTGTTTCTATCTCTATTCATCACTGTATTTCAACTTCTTTATCTCTTCATTCACAAACCATGTATCAGACGCTAAATAGATTTATTGAATGTCTCGATCGTTTTCATATCCCCTTCTTTGTCTATTTTCGTTCCTCCATTAATCGTTTTCTTCATAAAGTCTTCTTAATCCCTTGGTAGTTAATATGGATTAAACGAGTAACTTAATCTGTGATAAAGAGATAAATGCATTTAGCTAAGGCATGCTAGACAGCATCTTCACCTATGAGAGCAGAAGTGAAGATGTCATTCTAATCTATCGAGAGAAGGTTAGAAGAATGCATTAACTAAGTGAATAATACTTCCAGAGATGGAAGCAACCTTGCATTCATCACGTTCGTTCCTGTTTCAGCACAGAAATGTGGGAGCGTGGCCGATCACCAAGAGGTGTACGCCAAGGGAAAAGCAGAACCGTACTTATGTCATTAACGCAATTAAGGAACTTGCACTATTTATATTAGTTATCTTTCCTTTTTCTACTTCATACATAAGACTTGCCAACACATCACACGATCTTTGTATAACCTTCACAGTCAGTCTCAACCTCGGTATCTTGTATCATGAAACCTGTATCTTGTATCATCTTAGCTTAGGTTTATTGCACTTTATTTTATTATTGCATTTTTACCGCTTTACTTTACTTTATCGCAATTTTAATACTTGTACACACAAGTCTTTTAAAAATTGAAAACCCCCAGTCGCATGTATCACAAACATAACGCAATAACCTCAAACAGTCCCTGTGTTCGACCTCGGATCACACTGAGAAACTTGCATTGGAATTATACTTGGTTCCAAATGCAAGGAAACTTGTGATAACGCACATCATACTACAAGAACATTCATTAATAACGCATATCTAGAAGTAGTATCGCATAAATTGAATCAAGTCAGGTCGTCAATTTATATAATTGGACTTGTATCTTGCGTGCATAGCATATCTCTATCCTTAGTGTTCAACAAGTTTATGACATAGGCTTGTAGCTTAGTTAGGATAGGATATAGAAATTACTGTCACCAACGATACCTGAGACAAGGCTAACCTCTTGTTCATACGATCCCGAATAATTTGGATCCTTAGAACATACTGCACCTCACCCAAATCTTTAATTGGGAACTGGGTGGCTAACAACTTCTTAATGTCAATCAGAAACCCTACATCATTCCCAATGAATGGAATATCATCCACATACAGTACCAGGTAAGCTATTGAGCTATTGATGATCTTCTTGTAAACACAAGGCTCATCAACGTTCTGACCAAAGCCAAACGTTTTGACCACACTGTCAAATCTAATGTTCCATGATCTAGACGTTTGTTTCAGCCCATAAATGGATCTATTAAGCTTGCAAACTCTTTGCTCTTAATCTGGAACTAGAAACCCCTCTGGTTGAGCCATGTAGTTGGTCTCCTCAAGATTTCCATTAAGAAAGGCAGTCTTGACATCCATTTGCCATATCTCATAATCATAAAATGTGGCTATGGAAAGGAGTATCTTGATAGACTTGAGCATGACAACAGGTGAGAAAGTTTCCTCATAGTCCACTCCCTCGAACTGGGTATAACGTTTTGCCACGAGTCTAGCCTTAAAGGTTTGCACCTTTTCATCTACACCTCGTTTTCGCTTGTAGATCCACTTACACCCTATAGGTTTTACCCCATCAGGCTGATCCACAAGTTCCCAGACTTGATTGAAGTACATAGACTCCATTTCTTGGTTCATGGCCTTAATTCACTCATCTTTGTCAACATCCTCCATTGCTTGCTTAAAAGAAATGGATCCTCAACCCTATCATTAGAAATGACGTTCTAGGCTTCAGTCAAACCCATGTAGCAATCTGGTGGGTTCATAACCCTCCCACTACGTCGAGGTAGTCTCAACTCTTGAGTTGGTTGACTGGATGTACCAACCTCAACAACTCTTGTTGATCTATTCGTCTGTTCAACAACTCTTGTTGAACCCACAGTAGTTTCAATCTCATTAGAAATCTCACGTAAAACAAGCTTACTTCGTGGTTTATGATCCCTGATGTGGTTTTCTTCCAAGAAGATAGCATTTGTAGAAATAAACATTTTATTCACACTCGGATCATAGAAGTATCTACCCTTCATTTCCTTGGGGTAGCCTACAAAGATGCAAACTTTCGTACGCAGATCCAACTTCTTCGAGTTAGTCACAAGCACATGGGATGGACACCTCTAAATCCTGAAGTGTCGTAAACTACCTTTACGGACTCTCCACAAATCAAAAGGTGTTTCAGAAACACTTTTTGAGGGAATATTGTTCATAATATAACATGCAGTCTCCACTGCAAAACCCCAAAATGAGTCTAGAAGATGAGCATAACTCATCATAGACTGAACCATGTCCAACAAGGTTTTGTTTCACTTTTCTAATACACCATTCTGCTGAGGTGTACCTCAATCGAGAGTTGGGACATAATTCCATGTTCTATCATATAGTTCTGGCATTGGAGGTCCATATACTCTTCATCACGATCAGAACGTAGTGTTTTTATCTTCTTACTGAACAAGTTTTCAACTTCAACCTTATACTCCTTTTACTTGTCAAGGGCTTCAGACTTACGTTGTATTAGGTAGAGATACCTATACCTTGAATAATCATCTATGAAAGAGATGTAATATTCATACCCACCTCGAGCCCTTAACAATCATCGAACCAAAGAGGTCTAAATGTACAAGCTTCAAGGCTTCCTTGGCTCTGTAACCTTTTCCAGTAAAAGTTCGTTTGGTTATCTTGTCTTCGAGGCATGATTCACACATCGGCAAGGAGTTTTCTTTTAAACTCTTTAGAAGTCCATATTTCACCAACTACTCAATCCTATTGAGGTTGATGTTGTTGGGGTTGATGCCCTAAAGTCTCGTGTCCTGTAGTTTGTAAACAGTTTGTATGAATGCTTGTGTTGTATAATATATGATATTTTACTTCACATCTTGATTTTGCTCAGTTGACTGTTTTATTTGTTTTACCACAAACCAATAAACATAAAATCCCTGGTTATTTGTATGTAACTTAAGCATGTATGTGATGACATACAAGTGGATCATGTCTTGAGTGATAACCAAAATGGTCAGTAGTATATGGATATAGGAGGGAAACCTTATCCTGGTAATGCTACAGATGCGGCTCGCTTTGTGGAATGGTCACAAGTGTTGTGACTTGTCACATATGGTCTGATCCTATTCATTTGTGTAGGGGACATGCGAATGGGGGCGTCCTATATAAAAATTTTGTATAAGACCTGACCATGAAGTGTTAATGTCTCATTATATAACACCGTTCATGACAGAGACTTCACTTCACTAGGACAACCATAGGTAACAAGACCTTAATCCTGAGTGAGTTGGGAACTCCTGCCATTGAGGGTGGTCTTTTGATTTGTATGGGTGTGAGTGGCCAGGTCACCGATTTAAACCTACCATTTTGGGGATTCGTCTAATTTGGGAGCTGGGAACTCAGCTACACAAGATGTAATTCACTCCTTTCCCGAAGTAGGGGTAAGTAGATAGATAGCTCCCTTAAGGGCTGATTCTAGGACTTGAACGATGTGGCAACACACACCTTCTCTTGGCCCGAGAGGTGTTCACACATAGTTGGACTATGTTGTATTGTTCATTAGAGGAATCAGTGGTACTTAAGGAGTGAGATGTAACTACAGGGGAAAAATGGTAAATTGGCCCAGCTATACTTACGAGCATCTATAAAGGGTCATCGTACTCATGATTGGTTATATCCTATGGACACATAAATATATTTGTGGTAAGAAGAGTTCAGTTGTTGGCCTTTAGTGGAATGTCTAGCAGTTAATGGATGGTGGATCTCGTGGCTAAATAGTTTAGTCAGCTATTCACGTACCGTTGGAGCTTCGAGCCACATGTCCATAAGGTCCCCTAGTTAGCTTGGATAAAGTCGAGAATCAGTTTTTGGATCAGTTTGAAATGTTCAAATTGACAAGATGGAGTTTGATTATATATGATATAATTGAACTGGTTAATTGTATATGATATAATTTACTAAATGTACGAGATACATTATTTTGGAGGAAATTAGATTTAAGTATGATTTATATCAAGTAGAGGAGAAATTACTATAGTAGATATATGATATCAAACTATAGGATAAGAATATAATATGATTATATTCATTTATTAATTAATTGGTTAATTATGTGATAATTGACCAAAAATGATTATATTCATTTAATAATTATATAATTTTTCTTACAAATTGTTCACATTACTTCAGCTTGTTTTTGGGTTATAGTTAGTACAAATTAACTAATATTTAATAGGATAATTGATCTTAGTTATAGGCTAAACTATAATTGGTTATAGTTCTATAATATTATAGAAGATCTCCATAATTTTGCATGTGAGGGGTTATTTCTTGGTTTCGTCCAGTCATTAATAACTTGATTATTTTTAGATAATAGTAGATAGAAACAACGCTCGTAAGGAGTCTATTGAAACCAAGAAATATAGGCCTGCCTGCATCCACACCAGAATAAATGAAGTTTCTGAAAAAACCTGCTAGTGGAGGAAGACCTCCTAAGGATAAGAGACATAGGAGCTAAAGAGAGAGCAAAAGAGGATTTTTTGTGTATAATTCCTACATAATCTCGAATGTTAAGTTCATTAGTACGTAGAACAATGATACAATGCGAGCAAAAGTTCCTAGATTCATGGCGATATAGAACAGCATATAAAGTTATTCATGCTTGCATATCCACCATTTTGAGTCCAACAATTATTCCAATAATTACATATCCTATTTGACCGATGGACGAATACGCAAGCATACGTTTCATGCTTTGTTGGAGTAATAGCAATGAGATTCCCAACATCATGCTAAGAATAGCTAGGATTTCTAGAAGAAGATGCCATTCGTTTGATGAGAAATAAAAAGGAATATCGAAAATTCGAGTGGCTGAAGCTGAAGCAGCTACTTTTGACAGTAACAGAAAGAAAAGCAACGACTGGAGGTGGGAGAGTTCAGAGTCAAATAAGAGGTTTCCTCACCGTTCTTTCTCTTCATTCAAAACCGTGCATGAGACTTTCATCTCGCACGGCTTCTAAGCTAAGTGATATAAAGAAAGAAGAACCCATCTTCTGTTCCTTTTTTTGATTACCTTTCTTGCGTATGCTATAAGGACCGATCCAATTCGATTTCTTAAAAAGGATTACTAATCCTTAACTTTTCGAGGAATCCTTCATCAGAAATGGTTGTGAATGACTGATTTTTTCCAATCTTTAAAGAAATTGGATTAATTTTACTTCCCCACCTAGCTACTTAGGTAGGGGGGTAGGTTCTGGTAGGGAAGTTATAGACACCTTTCCCTTACTTTTGTGTCTGGAGATACGTCACTTAATTTCCTCCGCAGTATTGGTTTTGGCTGCGTATTTATCATAGCACTTCTGGGACCTGAGACCCTTGAAGAATCTTTTCCATTCTTTCGGTTATGTGTGAAAAGATAGAAATAAAAATGACTAACCAATTTTAGTTACTTCATCTTAATTTTGTTAGGCTACATTTAGGGTAGGGGTTATTACCTGTTCACAAGGTATGTCAATTTTGTTGGCTTCCATACCTGTTTAGTTGGGATCTTTTTACGGATAAAAAAAAGACCAAGACAAGAGTCAAAGAAATGAAAAGTCAGCAATCCAAATCAAGATTTATCCGCTACCCTATCTATGTCAAATCAAAAAATAAAGGAAAAAAGGAACAGAGCAATCTTGTATCAGACTAGACTCTTTTTGTAGTTGGATCCTTTCTCCTCAATCGTGCGTTAGTGGGAAAATTTTATTCGGTTATTGTAACTGAAAAAGAAAATTGGTTTCATTTTGCAAAGAGTTCAGAAAAATTGCAAAAGGTGTGAAAATGTATCAATCGTTTAGCTAAGAGTCTATACGATAGCGCCCCATCGCTTAAACGATCGCACACCTCGCGTCTAAACGATCACACGCATTCTCTAAACAATCGCTTAACTTTTCTAAACGATCACTTAGTGTGCCGAGTTTTATAAACGATCGCTTCCTAAATACTAGACGATCACTTAGTAAAACCTACATGATCATGTAGCTTTCTCTAAACAATAAACATTCTGCTATACGATAGCCTTCTCCCACTTGCTTATCATTCTACACGATCATCTCGTTCCTCCTTCCTCTACCAAATTCCACAAAGACCACTCTTTGGATTCTCACTCCGAGAATACCAAGGGCTCTAAGTGGTGGTGTCGTCCCCGCTTCTGCTTGTTCGTGTGTTATCATTCGTGTAGACGATCATGCTACTGGTAGCCGACTGTTTATTGGGCGATAAAGAACATAGAGGTTTGCTTCCGCTGGGCTGAGTTCGAAGTGAAGAAAGTCTTCAATTGGTGCATATACTCAATCTCTTGTATTTTATTTATCAAAGCATGTCATTAATTAGTGTAAAATTTCATACCTATTTGTTAGAATGTGTGTGTGGTAATTCAGTCACAATGAAATAGGAAAGATCCGAACACGCTCATGGATACTCTTCTTCAAAAGTTCCTTTAGATGTGATTAACCTTAGATGCCAAAGATGGGCGTTTTCTGTCACATCCCCTCCCAGGTTACCCTTCTTAATCCAGAAATGAATGTGATGACAGTAGTTACCAACCCTTTTGCTGGCACTTACTGCCTATCTAACCTGTTAAATTTTTCTCAAACCCTAAATATGTACATATCATCTATATACGAACATATTAACTCAGAACTTAACACATTTACATTACAGGGTTTCGCAACATAGTTCATACATGAATATTACAACTTAGTGAGCCCCATCTAGAATACTAGTCACTAGACAGACACATGTGTACTAACTAATACAGGTCTTCAATTACGCTTCCTTCAACCTGTTTCTTTGAGTGGCAGAGCAGCAGCAGAAAAGTCTTTTGGGATTTGACCGCTACCTGAGAAAACACTTGAAAACATGAGCTAGAAGCCTAGTGAGTGACTTAATAAAACATAAATCTCATGCTTAAACTGAAAGCTCGAAAACATAACACTGGAACTAAAACATGCCATATGGGCTAAATAGGCTTCACATCATTTACTTAGCAGCTTCCTAGCCTCCACTGCTGATATTAAGCTTACTGGAAGTATTCTTTTGCTTCCTACAAATACTATCTCTTGCCTACCAAATCTCTTGAACATTATCTATTCTTAAAACAATCCATAAGTCATAATATTTATTCGGGAAATCCATGCTCTAGAGTGACATCAATTCCAGAAAATCTAACGGAATCACTTCATAAATATACTTATCAATAACTACCCCAAAGCCTGTAAAACTCTTATAATATTACAACCTCTCCACAGCACAATTATAACTACTTAGGGACATGCTCTCTACAATCTTCCCTACAAGTAATGCAACATGAATCCCTTCCTTGGGCTCCTGAGCCACTAGGCAGATCTATCATCTGTAAAGACATTTTGTGTTCTATCTGAACTCTTCGACCTATCTGTGGCATTTCTTCTTAAAATGTCCTGCTTGTCCGCACTGGAAACATACGTTTTTCCCCCTGTAACATGTCCCTCGATGATGCTTACCACAATTCG